>NW_016168922.1:0-7772 GCF_001687245.7 Rhagoletis zephyria
CATCTACAAACCATTTCTAATCACAATAAAATATAAATTTGTCAGCTTCCGGATTTTAAGAAAAGAGTATTATTTTTTTCAAATGTCTTTATTTCGGTATCTGTTGAGCTACAAACGAAATAAAAAGCATTGCAAACATCTACAAACCATTTCTAATCATAATAAAATATCAATTTTTTAGCACCCGGATTTTAAGGAAAAAGTATTTTTATTAACTGTCTTTATTTCGGTATCTGTTGAACTACAAACGAAATAAAAAGCACTACAAATATCTACAAACCATTTCGAATCATAATAAAATATCAATTTGTTAGCACCCGGATTTTAAGAAAAAAGTAAATTTTTTTTCAAATGTCTTTATTTCGTATCTGTTGAACTACAAACGAAAATAAAAGCACTACAAACATCTGCAAACCATTTCTAATCATAATAAAATATCAATTTAATAGCACCCGTATTTTAAGAAAAAAGTGTATTTTTTTTCAAATGTCTGTAAAGTAGCTTCGCCTGCGCTACAATAACATATTCGACATCACCCTAGCATGCGCCTTACAACTGCACATAGGTACAAATATATAAACATACATACATACTGGTAGACGTATACACAAACTAACATACCAACGAGACTAAAAGCCCCCTATGTACATACATACGTACATACATACGCATACACGAAGCTGGCATGGCAAGCGCATAAAAATTTCGCAAACACCAACTTGGATAACATGCGCACTAACATATGGAAGAAATTCGCTACTCAAAACACATAACGCGAAATAAGCCCACTCACTTCTCAAACAGCTCATACAAAGCCGCATACCAGCATCAGTTGTCCGTAGGTAAGCACGGAGCGTATCCGGGGCTTCGGGCCTATTTGGGGCGCTCTTGGTTTTCCTCCTCGGAGGAAGACTGATTGGTTGAAGGGGGCTGCAAGGGGGGGAATACCCCTCATGCAAAACTCCAAAACCATTATGGGCTAGAACCATTTTTGGATACGGTCTCAAGCAGACAGGGGGCGTAACCCCTTTGGGCTTGCCCAATTCCGAGCACCCCTGTCTGCTTATGATACCGCGCGGCCAGCGGGCGCTGAAGTGGGGCGAACCACCCCCTGCATTGCCTAGCGGCCACGAATACATACGGGGGGACTGGGCAAAGTTTCGATGCCCTGGGGGACCGCACTAATGATCAGTTGTCCGTAGGTATCACCAATCTGGACCGCCAGCACTACTGCCGCCCCAAGGCCGAAATTTCTACCGAGGACCGCCCGCTATTCACCGTCATCCAGGGCCGCGGCAATAATCGTCCCCACCGCTAGGGCCCGCACCGCTGCTCTAATCACCGGGGGCCGCTACTCATACTGCCGCCCCAAGGCCGACATTTCTACCGAGGACCTCCCGCTTTTCACCGTCATTAGGGGCCGCCGCAATAATCATCCCCACCGCTAGGGCCCGCACCGCTGCTCTAATCACCGGGGGCCGCTGCTATTACGGCCGCCCCAAGGCCGAAGCTACAACCGTGGGCTGCCCGCCATCATCACCGAGGACTGCGAACGCTAACTATCGCAAACCAGGGCCGCTGTCACCGTTGCCACCATCAGGGCCCGCGGCTACTGTCTTCACCACCGAGGCCGCCGCAATTATCGTCGCTCTAGGCCGCCGCTACTACCCGTCATGAGTACGGTAATCGCTACTGCGGACGTCAGCCATCGTCGTCCAGGACCGCTGTCACCGCCGTAGTTAAAAAGGGCCGCATTCGCCCTTCGCCACAATCAGGGCCGCATACAACACCACTGCGGGAGGTCGCTGCCGCCCTCATCATTACATGGGCCACTGCCAACGTCACCGCTAAGGCCGCCACCACCACTGCAAGGGAACTGCAGGCAGCCGTCGCTGTCGCCGTCACAACCGCCGCGACTGCTCTCATTGCCACGCACTTTACTACGACTGACGCGTAGCACTGCCAATCGGGTGTCATCAGTAGCACTCCCGTCGCCGTACAATTACCCGCCGAATAATCTCCGACACCGATTGCCGACTCTCTCTCTCTACCTTACGCTCTCCCCTGTACGATAAGTTGCCGGCATTCTAGATAGCAACGTGTGTGTGGTGTGTGGGTGTGCTGGACTTAATACACAAATCATTAGGGGTATTCTCGAAGTATTGCACGATGCACGTATTGCACGAAATGCAAAAATACTATCCCAAATTTCGAAGAGTACGAGAGCACCCCATTGCAAAGTGGTAGAATGCATGGGTAGCAAGCAGCGAAATTATGTATCAAATACAATAACAAGAGACAGCAGAAAAAAATGAAGTGAGCGAGATGAGAGGAATGAGAGAAATATGTAGCAATTCCAACAACAAAACAACTAGCACAGGGTCGCATATATCTTGCTATGCTATTTTGCAAAATATATACATGGGTTTCGACGTTGCATATTTTGCAGCGATAGGAAATGTCGTTTCCCATGTATTTTGTTGTTGTGTGTTTGCAAGTTATGCAATCCATGCAATCCGTGCTACGTGCAATGGCTTTGCAAGATTTGGAGAATACCCCTATTGTGTTTTATTTGGTGGGGCTTAGTGGGACCTTCGCTGGACTCTGGAGCGGCTGAGCGTACCTCAGCCCTCGACAAAACCAACCTCATAAATGGTGCCCGAGCAGGGACCCAGCTCTGCAGGCGCATGTGAAAAAACCTTATTAAGTTCAGAATTAAATTCATAGTCACTGCAGATATAGTGTAAGGATAGTGATTTTCTCTATTTAATTGCCATAGTGTAGATGCAGTGTAATGCTGCATGTTTATCGATTTCGATACTTTACAAACACTCTTGGGTTTTCTGTAATCCCTAAAATAACAAATGAGGAAATAAAGCATGGCAAAAGGTATACTTGGTCAATCGGTCGTGTTTTTTATTTTCATTGTCCACGAGTATTGATTAAGAATATTATTGATATCCGACCAACTTCCATCCGGAACATCATTTAATCGCATACGAAACATTGGTCCTTCCGGATGGCTCATTAAATCCGTTTGCTTTCAACAAAAATTGCATTGGGGTCACACGTGGACACCGCCCGAATTTTATAACTCGTTATATAAATTAATCGCACGTCATCCTGGACCGGAGCCATCATCCATCTTATCACTGGGCACATTTTGATAGCCTGTGAGGACAACTGTTTGAATTACGTTGACGTTTGACAAATCATCCGATTTTTGACTTCTGTATTTCCGGGCCGAGCTACTAGAGTAAAGGGTAAGTGATTGAATTGCAGTTTGGCCATTCGATTGAGAAAAAGAGAAAATTGATCGAGCTGCTAAGCAGCAGATCGAGAGGTATGATCGCCTAAAAAAGGAACTTCTAAATTTTAAAAAAGACGGACCCGATCGAAAATCGAGACATCATTTCAAAATACGTTTAGATTGAATTGAAAACCTACGTGCTGATTTCCTGTCAACGCATTACGAAATTTTAGGCGTTGATGGAGCAAATGAAAGCGAATATGTTACCAAAGATCTATTCAATCAGTTCGAAAATTCCCATGTCGACATTGTTGCGCAGATTCAAACAGCTTTCGAACAGTGTCATCCACCGTCGACTGTAATTCCGGCTTCAGCAGATCAAAATCCCTCTTCGCCGGAAATTAAGTGTTCCAAAGTTCAACGGAAGTTACATTGAGTGGCCTTCTTTCCACGATTCTTTTCTTCAGATTCATGAAAATGCGAAGCTAACCCATCATGAAAAATTTCAATATCTTAAAGAAGCTCTTGACGTAAAGGTAAAAACCCTCATCGGTCATCTCACTATTACAGCCGACAATTACGATACAGCATGGGCAGCTTTGATTGCACGTTTCAATAATAAGCGCGTATTGTTCAGCACATATATGGAGGAGTTTTTAAATCAGCCTACCATGGTCAACGAAAATGCAGAAGATATTCGACAATTGCATGACCTCTCTCGTACGTGTGTATTTAATTTGAACAAATTAGGTATTAAAACGGGGGAATGTGGTGAATTGTTGGCTCATATTTTAATTAAAAAATTACCACATATTTCTCGTTTAGAGTGGGAGAAACACCTTGGGAAAGAAACGAAAATTCCAGTTTTTGACTCACTGATTGAATTCATTGACACTCGTTTTCGCACACTGGAGGCTCTATATCCACAAACAGGTAAATCCTTGCAATCAAAGCAACCGTCACATTCATCTTCGAGTAAACATCCCAATCGGAAAGACGTAAAACATTTTAATATCTCAGCGAAAAACATTTCATGCACAATGTGTAAGCAGTCGCATTTTCTACGAAAATGTCCACGTTTTCTGGGGCTTACGGCAATCAACCGAAAATCATTTGCAGAAAAGGCTCACTGGTGTACTAATTGTCTAGGTCATTCTATCAGCATGTGTAAGTACTAAGACATGCTTCACTTGTGGTGGTAAACACTACACTCTTCTACATCCCGATACATCAACTCCATCGCCGACTACATTGCATCCTCATACAAGCAATTTCGAGCGATCTTACCCTCAACCGACAACGAAATTTCCAAATGTTTCGCTTGCTGCAAATAATTTAGTTCATTCGAATCATACAGTCACAGCGTTAATCGACATACCCGACGTCCACGGCCAACTCATACGTCTTCGTGCCTTAGTAGACAATCACAGAAAAAGCAGCTCAACGTTTAAACATTCCTATTACTCCAATTTGCATAGGATATCGACGAATGGGTGAACCACAATATAAAATTGCTAATAAAGGAATGATTACCGAAATACATTCAATTGTAGATCCGAATTTTAAAGTGCAAGCACTTGCTGCTATTATTCCTTCAATTTCATCTGCTTTACCATTAAAACCCGTCAATGTAAACTCATGGAATCACATCAAACATTTACCACTTCCGGATCCACATTACGCTGAACCCGGTCAAGTCGATCTATTGCTTGGTGGGGACGTTTATGCAAGAATTGTTCAAAGTGGTTTATGTAAAGGCCAAGAAGGGGAGCCCACTGCACAAAACACTTCTTTAGGTTAGATTTTATTAGGTGAACTCAAGCACCAGAATCACGTAACAACATTTCTGTTAAATGACTGTTTTCATGTATCCACCGTAGAAATAGCCGAATGCATTAACGATTCCAAGAACTGGAGCAAGTTCCAACCGAAAGAAAAAGGTCTAAGGAAGATGGGTGGACAGAACGGTTTTATGAAAAAACCACCACTCGACAATCTACTGGAAAATTTTTGGTGCGGTTGCCATTCAAATGGTATTTTGATCCATCGATTCACTTGGGATCCTCTTTCTCTATGGCGCTTAAACGTTTTCAATGTCTTAAACGACGTTTCCACCGCGATAGCAATTTTCATAAGGCGTATGTCGACACATTTAACGAATATAAACTATTACGGCAAGTAAAGGCGGTAGACACGATCAGTGACGATAATTTCCTACCAGATTCAATTAAGCACTTATATTTACCACATCACGCTGTGATCAAACAAGGTAGTCTTACAACAAGACTACGACAAGTCTTCGATGGATCAGCACCCTCATCAAACGGAAACTCTCTTAATGATGTGCTTACGACAGGCCCCTCGCTGCAATCTGATATTGTTTCGATTATTTTAAATTGGCGAACTCATAAATTTGTTTTTGTTGCAGACATTGAGAAAATGTATCGCTGTATTGATGTTCATGCTGACGACACAAAACATCAACAGCTCATTTGGGAAGACAACAACCAGATCAAGACATATTCTCTCCAAACAGTCACATTCGGACTCAAGCCCTCACCATTTTTGGCAATAAAAACATTACAAACATTAGCTAAACTGGAGCGAAAACAGTATCCGTTTGCCTACGCGAAACAATTGAGTTAACGATTGAATTAACTAACCAAATTATTCAAATGCTCCGGGGTGCTGGTTTCGATCTACGAAAATGGGCTAGCAATTCCTCGGAAATTCTTCATCATATTCCACTCGAATATCGCAATCAAGACACAACGTGTTTGTTCAATTCGAGAAATGACGCTAAAGCACTCGGCCTATGTTGGTCGACGAAAGAAGACTGTTTTTCTTTCAATATCAACTTTTCGATCAGTGAGGCTACACATACCAAACGAACGGTACTCTCTCTCATCGGTCGTCTCTTTGATCCACTAGGGTGGATCAATCCATTTGTCACTAAAGCGAAATTGTTTCTTACAACACTTTGGGACTGGAACATTGATTGTGATGAAAAATTGCCATCAAAATTAAATTCGAGCTGGAATTAAATGATTCACCAGCTTAAATATCTCAACGAAATTAAAATTCCCCGTTGGGTACAAACAACAAGTGAAAACCAGTGTAGTGAATTGCATGTATTCTGCGACAGCTCACAAAGGGCTTATTCAACATCAATTTATTTGCGTACCGTAGCATCGTCGGGGAGGATTCACATCAATTTGCTCATGGCTAAAAGTACACTGGCACCCGTTCGTAAACCCATTACGATTCCTAGATTGGAATTGCGTGGTGCAGTCTTAGCGATATCATTGTCAATGATGTTCCATGATATGCTTGGTAAATTAAAATCACCCAACACAATCATTGAATCAGAGGGTTTAGTTACCAAATTAACTGATTTCAGTAAAGAGATGAGTCGTGAATACACCAATGTGTCAGATCGGGGAGGAATATAGCATAGAGCTAAGTAAATATACCCTTTTCCAGCCTATACACGAATGCATTTGAATTCTACTGAATCAATGTATGGAAGACTAACTTCTTCTGATGGTATTGAAGAGTCTACAGCGAAGAGTACGCCACCGTCGATTCTGTTCTCCCTATCTTGTCTATAGATGTGATAATTATTTGGAAGAATCTGTGAATTGAAAATGTGAGGTTTCAGCCAAGTGTCAGTAAAAGAAAGAATATTATAATTACATTCAAGGCCTTTAAGGTATAAGTTCGTTAATTTAGTATTTAAGCCTCTTACGTTTTGGTAATAAATACTTAAAGTAGATTTAATAATTAGTTTTTTAATTCAGTGACGGGGAATATTAGCTAAGTTATTTCCTTTTTTGGGGCCAAAAAGAACTACTAAGCAGCGCACTAAAATTTACGTCAATTTTAAATGAAGCAATATTTCTTTCGTATTTATAATTAAATTTTCTGATGCTTTTTCTGACAGTTGTAATTTTTGATGAGATATAAAGCTTTATATCGTCTTCGGTAGTGTCTCTCGAAAATCTAGAGACAAAGATTGACTTGTTTGGCGGAACCACAATTAGTTTCCTTGTATCAGACTGTAGTACCGGCGGAAGGGGTTAAGTTACTGCGTTACTAGTTGAGGATAGGGAGGGCGGTGGAGGCTTTGAAGATGACGCCACCACTTCAATTGTGGAAAGGGAAGCCACTTCAGGCTCGTTATTATCCGAAGCAGATTTCGTTACACACTCTTTGAAGGCTGAGGATTCTGGATGCTGGAGGACATGGAGAAGTTAGATTAATTAGGTCAATCGGAAGATTATTCTGACGTGCAACGGCAATAATTTCCTTATATGGACTATGAAGACGCTTACGTTTAGACACACGGATATCCTTAACAGATTGCAAGGTATCTAAGCATTTGAATGATTTAAACACATTTTCATAATGCTTAAATTTTTCTGTCAGTACCGACAATTCTNTTCCTATTTCTGTAAAACCATTTCTGGTTTGCCTAAATAGCTTGAAAAGATCAACGTCGGTTGACCTACACTTTACGCAA
>NW_016168922.1:7782-18375 GCF_001687245.7 Rhagoletis zephyria
TAGCTTGAAAAGATCAACTTCGGTTGACCTGCACTTTACGCAAGACCAGCGAAGGCCCTTGCCATCATTAATAGCGTCCAGAATTCTTCCCGTCAAACCAGCACATTTCAGATGGTAAATACCATCACACAGCCAGCACGATAAGTAGCGTTCAGAATCGCTTTTAATTTGGCAAGTATCAAGATCGCACTTCATATTGAGAGATTTATGTAATAACACTCGTTAATAAAAAGGCAAACAAAATAAATTATAACAATTAAGGAGCTGATGTAAATAGCTTTAAATAAATGTAGCGAACAGTTTGAGTATCACTGTAATTATGACACTTAATAAACAAAACGCAAACAGCTGTGACAAGAATTACTAGAAGAAGTAAACAAAAAGAGTAGAACAAATGTGCAAAAACAAAATGAATTCAGTTAACTACAAAGGATACAACAACAATGATAGCAACAAATGACTCGGCAATATTAGAATGTATGCTAGTGAAACTTAATTAAATTTAGTTTAATATAAAACACAATAACTTTCACTTAGCTTCAATTGTTTCACACTAAGATGCTCATAAGCACTTTTTATCACTACTTTAACTCAGAATTAGCACAAAAACTTAGCAAATAGAAAGCCAAAATCAGAGCACAATAAAGTAAAACCTCATAGCTTGACGTTTGCGAGAATTTTCCCAATAAAATATCAATTTGTTAGCCCCGGATTTTAAGAAAATTTTTTTTTTCCAAATGTCTTTATTTCGGTATCTTTATTTGGGTAACGAAATAAAAAGCACTACAAACATCTACAAAAAGTATTCTTTTTTCCAAACGTCTTTATTTCGGTATCTGTTGAACTACAAACGAAAAGAAAAGCACTACAAACATCTACAAAAAGTATTCTTTTTTCCAAACGTCTTTATTTCGGTATCTGTTGAACTACAAACGAAAAGAAAAGCACTACAAACATCTACAAAAAGTATTCTTTTTTCCAAACGTCTTTATTTCGGTATCTGTTGAACTACAAACGAAAAGAAAAGCACTACAAACATCTACAAATCATTTCTGGTCATAATAAAATATCAGTTTGTTAGCACCCGTATTTTAAGAAAAAAGTACTTTTTTTTCAAATATCTTCCTTTCGGTATCTGTTGAACAACAATCGAAATAAAAAGCACTACAAACATATACAAACCATTTCTAATCATAATAAAAGATCAATTTGTTAGCCCCCGGATTTTAAGAAAAAATTATTATTTTTTTTTTCAAATGTCTTTATTTCGGTGTCTGTTGAACTACAAACGAAATAAAAAGCACTACAAACATATACAAACCATTTCTAATCATAATAAAAGATCAATTTGTTAGCCCCCGGATTTTAAGAAAAAAGTATTTTTTTTTTTACTGTCTTTATTTCGGTATCTGTTGAACTACAAAAGAAATAAAAAGCACTACATACATCTACAAACCATTTCTAATCATAACAAAATATCAATTTGCTAGCACCCGGATTTTAAGAAAAAAGTATTTTTTTAAACTTCTTTATTTCGGTATCTGTTGAACTACAATCGAAATAAAACAGAAAAAATCAAAACCACCACAAACAACTACAAACGATTTCCTACAAGGTATACTAGTCGGATTGATTGTAGGTGAAAGTGGGGTGGGGGCGATTTTTGCAACCCATCGTATTTCGTTATCTGTTAAGCTACAGAAAAAATCCAAACCACTACAAACAACTACAACCGATTTCCTACAAGGTACACTAGTCAAATTGATTGTAGGTGAAATTGGGGTGGGGGCGATTTTTTCATCCGAGCGTATTTCTTTATCTGTTAAGCTACAGAAAAATCAAAACCACTACAAACGACTACAAACGATTTCCTACAAGGTACACTTGTACACTAGTCAAATTGGCTGTAGGTGAAAGTGGGGTGGGGGCGATTTTTTCAACCCATCGTATTTCGTTATCTGTTANCACTAGTCAAATTGATTGTAGGTGAAATTGGGGTGGGGGCGATTTTTTCATCCGAGCGTATTTCTTTATCTGTTAAGCTACAGAAAAATCAAAACCACTACAAACGACTACAAACGATTTCCTACAAGGTACACTTGTACACTAGTCAAATTGATTGTAGGTGAAATTGGGGTGGGGGCGATTTTTTCAACCCATCGTATTTCGTTATCTGTTATGCTTGAAACACAATACCCGGCGAATGGCAAATTTCGCCCAGCAGAGCGCTGCCGACCACCAACTTTCGCCCAGCTAATTCGCTCACTGAAACACAAATAGAGCGGTATCGANACCAACTTTCGCCCAGCTAATTCGCTTACTGAAACACAAATAGAGCGGTATCGAGCGGTTCGAATGCTGTCAGCTGATAAGGTGACCATGTTTCAAGAAGGAAGCTTTTACAACGAAGAGGGAAAATACCAGCAAGAAGAAGCTTAAAATATAGAAATAGTCTTTAAATATAACTACTAGTAAACTTACGTTTTACTAGATTAATCTCTGAAATCATGGTCATCATGACCTTTTTTTGTCGTTGCCGTTGACCGCGGCGATAGAAATAAATCTATCGTTGCGAACAGTCGTCGAGCAAACTTCGTCGTTTGCTTTGGTTGTGCGCGTTCTCATATAAATCAGTGTGTTTTAATTATCTCGGCGAACATTCGCGACGAAAAATTTGCCGTTCGCCGGTGTTGTGCTTCAGCTTTTAAGCTACAGAAAAAATCGAAACCACTACAAACAACTACAAACGATTTTCTACAAGGTACACTAGTCAAATTGATTGTAGGTGATAGTGGAGTGGGGGCGATTTTTTCAACCATCGTATTTTGTTATCTGTTGAACTACAAACAATTTAAATCCACTACAAACAACTACAAACAAAGTCCGACAATGTGCACTCGTATTTATTTGTAAAAGTGGGAGCTCTTACGGAGTTATACCGCGCAGTACCGCTTCTGCTTGAGCAAACCTTTATAATGAAAACAGACCTTATAAAGATTTTGTTTTCTTGCTTTAAACACAAAAGTTCTTTAAATGTAAAGTCTATCTTAAATTGAAGCATTTTCATCTAAGCTGAGGGCCCGTTGTTGATTTTGAAATTTTAGCAAAAGTCATTTTAAACCATTTATGAAATTGAAAACGAAAAAGTGGAGCGCATGCAATACAAAGCATTAGATTTAATTGAAAAGATTCAAACTACATAACATAGACCTAAAATTTCTACAGAGAAAGTAAAAATTTGAGATCGATTTTAAGCGGTCGTTATTCATATATCCACATTTATACATATATACCCTTCACACATACATATACATACATACATATATATTACCCTTCATATCAATTCAGGTCTATTACATGCACCCCACGCTTTCCATTTTCAATCTCATAAATGGTCTATAATGACTTTTGCTAAAATTTCAAAATCAAAGTTATGAAAACAAATTCTATAGGACCAAAAAATGGACCAAATGGTAAAAAATGGACCAATTCTTATTTCATCGGGAAATTGAGTGGAGTTTATTCCTCTTTATCAGAAAATATGCCAATTCAGTATTATAACGATTTTTTTATATTGCATCCAAAGTGAATTACAATTGTATATTATTAACATTATATTACTTAAAGTTTGAAATTATAATTTGTTTATTAATTTCGTTTTTATTAATGCTAAATCATAAAATTTGCGGAACTGTGAGGCAGACTAAAAATATGTTGAACTAAATCACACAATTCTCTAAAACGTTCTATATTGGTATACAGTTCTTGAAGTTACCTTCACTCAGCCTCAGTTCACGAAATTTAAATTCAATTATGTCTGCATCATTTACCAATGCAAGAAATTGGTCGAGTAGCGGCAAAATTGATATATCCGTATCAGAAAGAACTTATGTGGTGCAATAATTTAAAGGTGTTTAATATCTTTCGATTGAAATCGAATATTATTTTCATGTGCTAAATGCTATGATTAAAGTTTTGCTACCTTTCCATATTTTTGCCAGCCACTTTAATATTGGTCACCGAGTAATTTTTTCAAGCTTGCTTTAACAGATGATTAGCCACGCCATATTTGAAGATCAGTGGCAAGGCGAGTTCACACTTTTAGCAGGTGTCGCCAATCGGCTCTATGCTGAATATCGTCCTCGTCATCGTCGACGATCGTCAGCGCATCAGTAACATGGCTGACGGTGGCCGTATCATCACTTTTACTGGCGATGACGATATTCAACATGTTCATCAATTAAATAGTAAAAATTTAAATTGCGAAACTATTGCATGAAGTGAAAGGGTGATAATAACCTAATCAAAGGCTTGTGAAATGGACCATTTTAAAAAGAATTGGACCAATGGACCAAACGAAAAGAAATGGACCAAATTTGGTCCATTTGGACCAAATCGGCAACCGTGATTGATACATACATACATATATCAGCAGTTAATTTCATTTAAAGGAATGGCATGTCGTCCATTTCCGCTGTAACATATGTAAATAGTGTATATATTTAGGCGCAATATTTAACTTCTTCGGGCGGGGCGACATCTAGAGTCTTCTAATTGTATATCTTTGATATATAGGTTCATATCTAGAATTTTCCATAAATAGCTTTCCTACACTTATAGTATAAATGGTAGTCTGGACATATAATATTGCCAGTTGAGAAAAGCGTTATAATAAAAAGCTGTTAAGTGAAGATCACACGATTTGTACATTTGTACGGATTTGTGCATTTTGGCAGTCAGAGGGTGGTGTTCTTTAGAAATTTGAGTTCATCTCAATAAAAGAATTTTCGAACAACACCACTCTTTACCTGCCAAAATGTGCAAATCGAGCGATCCCTGCTTAAGATGAAGACAAACATAGGGAGCTGCAAAAACCTTAAAATTTTAAGCCAACATAAGTGCATAGCATACATTTAGGTTTTATGTTTGTTCAGTATAAGGAGATTCTTGAAAATTATTTGGAAATTCATACACATACTTGCTTTCGAACGAAGTAGTATTAACATCTAGTATTGCAAGAATATATAGCATTCTGTGGAAACATGTGTATGTGAGTTAACTACATACATATCGTCGATGTTTTTGCAAAACTGTCCATCGACCAGTTCCAAACCCCTCTAAATAGCCATTGTGACAAAAACGAGATTTGGTAACCCTGAACTCCAGGCATCGAGATTTATGCATAAGAATCGTAAAATCGTTACTAAAACAACAGATTTGTAAAATAATAGCTAGAGAAAATACCGCCTATCAAGGCAATCCGTGATCGGACTTCAAAAAATTCTGTGTGGTAGAGTTTGGGGAAAACTTTGGTAGATTTCAAAAAAATCTGATAGATCTCTGGGTTTAGATCAAACTTTGTGAAAAAATTTAACAAAAATTCTGCAAAATTTCACCTAAATGGCAAACTTTTTAATTAGACTCTAAAAAAAATTTAATTTTAGTATAATAAGTGCAAGATTAAAGTTGCTAAAACTTTCGTTGAGTTTTGGCAATTTTTTCCTTGACAGTATAAAGCGGAGTGCTGCCAGCTTTCCTTTTTATGACATCACGAAGTATCGAATAAATGTGGCACGTTCCAGAAACAGCTAATTGGGATTTGCCGATTTTGACGATTCTCAAGTAAAGTAAACAACGCCTCAGAAACTTTAGATGCACCTAAATTTGCTAATACTTTCACAAAACTCGCCGTTTTTTAACATTTTCGCTACTTATTCTTGTTTTAAATCATAAATTTTGCAATTTAACACAATAAAACCGCGTTTCCTGTCGAAAAATTGATTACTGAGAAAATTTACTATTTTACAGTTTATTTTATCCTCCCATTCGGCTTTGTTTACTTTTACTTGAGAAATTTCATCGTCGCCGTAAATACGGAATCCTGTTTTATATCATTCTTGTTACCATATCGTGTTTAGTGTTGGACAATTTTTCTCTTAAAATTAAGAAAATTATGTCAGGCAAAAACCAAACTACTCAAAAACGCGAATATGTGTTGAGTGGTAGATGCTCAAAAAAGTGGCAGATCTACACAATGTGGTAGAAGTCCGATTACTGAAGGCAATGCCGTCAAAGCCCGGTTTTTCGCTCTAATAAAAAATTTAAGTGCCTAAAACAGGCGGTTTTGCAATTGGTCGATGGGCGGTTTTGCAAAAACATCGCCGATATGTATATCCGTACATATGTACATATGTATATATGTACGCTCTTAAAACGAATGCACGGGAAATTAAAATTTTTGTAACGTTGCTAGAGCACTTTTCGGATTTATGTCTTTAACACCAAATTATTTGATTAACAAATTTTTGCGTAGAACGCTGAAACCGAATCGCAAACGCACTGCAGAGAGTTTCACGCTGTCAAACGACAACAATTCTACGTGCGATTGTGTTTAGGGTTGCCAGACGTACTGCTTTTGAGAGTAAACGTACTCCTTTTTATTGTAATGTACTCCCTTGTACTCCCAAAAAAAATAGCTGGAAATGTACTCCTTTCTTAGTTTTGTACTTCTTTTGTACTCCTTTTTCCAGCTATTAATATTTTATCATATACAGGGCGTAAAATAATAACTGTTGCACAGGTTTTATTGAAAAATAAAAGGGAACTTTATAGATTTTGCGAAAAAAGTAGTTTATTGTTAATTATCCACAGATTTTACTTAAATTTTATTAATAAGTTTTTAAATTTTAACCTTCATTTGCGTTTACCAGCGGTAAACACTTTGAGAGAAAAGCTCAAGCGGCACGCAAGTCTTCGTCGGTTACTTTATTACATATCGTCACTAGACACGAATAAAGGCGCGAGCTCAAAAAATGACGCCGAAAAAAGACGTATGAAAAAACTTCAGCGTCAAAGACTCTTAACATACTTCGCCGAAGTTTTTCATAAGCATCTTTTTTCGCAAAATTTTTTTACGCGCCTTTTTTCGCCGTCAAAACACTAGCGCGCCTTTATTCGTGTGTAGTGACGATATCTTCTGTAACCATAGGCTAATTTCCTCCATTTGGCTCCTTTATACTCCGTCTTTTGTCCAACATAAGGCCTCATACTCAGCAATCGAAAAGACTCGGAACTGGTGACAAGGAGGCCATTCATTCGACCAACCCTATACCTATACAGTTTTCTTTTTTTTATACAAAATCTAAGAAAAAATACATCTGAAAAAAGCATGTACTTATCTCCCAAAGCTGGCAAATGGAAATAAGGATTAAAGTTTTAAAACTAATTAATAAAATTAAAGTAAACTATTCATAAAGTTTGCAAAAAATATTTTTTTCGCAACATCTTTTAAATACTCTTTTATTTTTCGAAAAATCTTTGCGACAGTTATTATTTTACGCCCTGTACTTTGCTATTCATATTGTGGCAAACACTACTTAGTAAGTAAAGTTAAGTGTGATAATGAAAAGGTGTAAGCATGGTCGTAGGCAGGTAGGTGCAGGGCGCTCGGGTATAAAAATCAGAAAAATTTTAAATTATAAAATAAAAAAATTGCCATACATTCAGGAATAGCCAGAAATTCTTTTGTAGTATTTAGTTATTTATTTTTAACATTTATTGTTGCTTTGGAAAAGATTTATATGATATCCGTGTTTGTTTGTACCTAAATAATGTTAATTTGTAACAATAAATTGCACAAAAATATTAAAACAAGAATTGTACTCCTTCTTTAAGTTCTGTACCGCTTTTTTTCTATCGAAAATAGAAAATGTCGGCCGCTGTGGTGTAGTGGTAAGCAGTGCACGCTTCCACTCCGCAACGCCTGGGTTCAAGCCCTGGTCAAAGCAACATCGCAAAAAAATATAGAAAAAGGTTTTTTATTAACAGCGGTCGTCCCTCGGCAGGCAATGGCAAACCTCCGAGTGCATTTCTGCCATGAAAAACAGCTTCTCATAAAAATACAATCGCCGTTCGGAGTCGGCGTAAAACTGTAGGTCCCTCCACTTTGTGTGACAACATCAAGGCGCACGTCACAAATCGGAGGAGAAGCTCGGCCAAACACTAACATATGTGTAAGCGCCAATCTATTATTATTATTATTATTATTATTATTTAAACGGCACTTAAGTTTAATTATGGATTGCTGTTTGAATTCCTTTTAGCTATCGTTGGGTTTCTGATCTATTTTATTTAAATATGCCAAACAATTGGCAGCACTTCTGCTTGTTCCTTGAAATTGTTGTTGCATTTGCTTGTTGTTTACATTTTGTGCTGAACAGCTGATTGTTTTTTAGTGGAATTTCAATCTTGGTTGCCAAGGCGCATCAATTACAGGTGATAGCGATTGAAGCCATGCTTCTTCTTATGAGCACGCTTGTGTCAAATTTTCGCCTGTTTTGCTTTGCTTACATATCCGCGTATACATACACATATACGTAAATATATACCCTGCAAACAAATGCTCCCAAAATCTTTAAGAGTATCGGAAATTTGTTACGATTCTTTTAGGAATCTTTAAAGAAAAACATATGAAGCGGTTGCCAAGAACTAGTAAAGAAATTTCTGTACGATTTCTTAAAGAAAATTTAAAAAAAAAATTTAAACCTTTCAGAATTCTATGAAATCCTGGTATACAGGGTATAAATATACATACGAATATGGATAGATAAAGAAGATGCTGATGACACAAGGAGTTCATACCAACGGTAAATGTTGTTTTTGTACGATTGCTACAACCTGTAGTTATTGAATGATGCTTGGTCGCTTGGTACAAACCCAGGGTTACATAACTCAAATTTAAATAGCCAATATTGGCCAATATTGGATTAAATGTATGATCAGAAAATGAATAGTGAAAGTTAATCAACAATCTGTAATTAAGTAGGCCATCTGAAATTGGGCTTAAGGCTTTTGACCACTTCGATATGTTAATTATAGACAATTATTTTCCATTTACCTTTACCACCCCACTGCACACGACTTTGCAGCATTATCCATATCGCCTTTTTGGCCGGATTTTACTTCAAATGGCACTTAATTTTTCAATTTGGCACTTTTGGAAAATAATAATATTTCAATTTATTTTTGTAAAATCTTTTGCATGTACTTCTTTTTGTCAACTAAAATTTTCCAGTAATGGTTTACCTTACTTGCATTGGACTTTTGTTTTAGGAATGTGTTTCTAATTTTAATGCTAAATGAGAAGAACTAAAAAGAATGACACCTTTTTTGGCACTTTTATTTTTCTATTTGGCACGTTTTGGAACTTTTTTATCCTCAATATGGCGCTTTATAGCTAAGTATAGTTGGCAGCCCTGATCGTACTAACTGAAATTTTTTCGCCTGCTCGATAGTAGAAGTACCTGTGTATGTACACTTTTAAGATGCAACTTATGTTTCCTTGTTTAGGAAACTTTAAATAAATATATTTCAATCCGCGAACTCGCGGACAACAAATAAGAACTCAATTTGAGTTCGTTGGCGAACTATGCAAAAGACTGAACTGAACTTTATTTGTAATATCACTCTCATTTATATATTTAAAGTTATTTATTTAAGAAATATTTCACCATAAGGTGTTGGCATTTCATTATGCTATGATTTATGGCCAAGAGGGGACCACATACACTCTCTACCCACGGGATAAATTCTGAAATTTCTAGAGTCTCTAGGGCAAGGGGAGGTATCTACTGTGATGAGCTGAGGGCACAATATTTAAACCTACTTCCTAATTAAATAAAAAGCCCAAAACCACGGGAACGCAAAAACCCCATTTTCGTGCCCGAATTTAAGAGCTCAATCAGCCACCGCCGTAAAACTGTCGATCGTGTCAGCTGACACGTCCTACCTTATGGGATTCTCGTGTTAATGAACACCACATGATAGTGACGTTTTCGTTGCTTCTCTCTCTATCAACAGCAATTTCATATGTTGATACAGATAGCAGGTACCGAAGGCCTGTCAAATCGCACAAAATTATAAATTTAAGATTTGAGCAGCAGGAAACACGATAAGGTTAAACTTATGGTTTACTTTAAATTTTTTCACTTATAAATCCAAGAAAACTGCACTTTTTCACAAAATTGCCCGGAAAAATAGTCCGGCCAACTTCAGGCTAGTAAGAAGCATATATTAATCGTTCAAAGTGGCGCTCAACAGCCCGAAAACCTACCAAAGAAACACAAATTGGGCACTTTCGGTCACCTGCGGGTGAGCAAAAGATCAGACTTACTATGCATCCCGGTTTCAAGAATGCAAAAGTTGGGAACCCTGATCATACCCGATTCTTCATTATTTTCTGTTAATTTTTATACCCGAGCGCACTTGTGCACAAGGGTATATTAATTTTGTGCACATAACGGTTGTTTGTAACAGCCAAAACGAATCGAGATAGATATAGACAAATGTATACATAAATGCTCAGAATGAATAGAGAAATCGATTAAGNATGTCTGTCTGTCCGTCCGTCTGTCCGTCTGTCCGTCCGTCCGTGTACACGATAACTCGAGCAAAAATTAAGATATCTCAACGAAATTTGGTACGTAGGTTTCCGTTAATCCAAGGTAGGTTGGTATTGAAAATGGTCGAAATCGGACAATAACCCTGCCCACATCCCATATAACGGTAATTTTCGGAAATACGAAAAATGCGATA
>NW_016168923.1:0-18368 GCF_001687245.7 Rhagoletis zephyria
GTCAAGTATGTACATAAATTAATGACAGAAAATTCATTAGCGACCTGTTTCGTAGCAATTGCATATAGCACTATGCAACAAAAACAAAAAAAAATTCCAAAACACACTAAGCCATTAATACACGCAGCCATGGATGCGCCAAATATAGTTAAGATGCATTTTTAGTTTTTCTCCGTAACGTCAGGATTTTTTTTCTTAAATGCTGCGATATAAGTAATTCCAAAAGTTATTTAAAAAAAATCGATGCAACGTTGAATAGCAATATGGGTACTAATATGCAGTGATTCAAACAAATGACCACGTGTTGAATTTTTTTTTAAATATTCGTAATGGTTTTCGAGCTAAATTTTTTTGTTGTTTTTCTATGAAAATACCGTCCAAGCTTTAGCCAATCTAAACAAAATTAAACCACCCAGCTAGCAAAATTGTCAGAAATCTCTATGATTTTGGCCGATATCGGTCAGAGAAGCGTATGGAGAGGTTGACAGGAAGTCTAACCGACACGACGTGGGAAATTCCGACTTAATTACCGAAGATTCTGACGGATATCTAACAGATGTCTGACCAAATCAGGGCCGGATTTACGGGGGGAAATAAAAATTCTATAAAAAGCTCTAAAAAGTTTTTTTTTTCCAGTGGGCTATGTTTTGGCTATCAATGAGCACAGTAAGACTAACTAAATATTTTTTCTATGACTCCTTCTAGTTCTTTTTTGTAGGTGCTTTCCTGAAACCAATTAAGATGCTTAAACTGCAGTATGGAGATTAAGTGACGGAGGGAACGAAGAGTTCCGAGTATTTTGAGCCAAATATGTATCTTCCATTTTTTTCTNCATCGGCTGACGTGACACCAACACAGCCTAAATGAAAAAAGTCATTGCACTTGGCACATTGCACTTTAGCTTTGGCGCTTCTCTCGACTCTTAGTCCACAAACACAAGGCATTTTAATCTAATGATTAGTTTTTATTTATTTATTTATTTTTTTTGATAGCCATTAAGCAAGATAAAGTCACTGTCTTGATCGCCTAAAACGTGCATTTGCTCTGGTCCTTTAAAAGGCCAATATAGCCCGAAAAACACAAAAAATCACGGAGCGCAGAAAAACCACGTCCGCTTTCGCGCGCTGGCTTAGACTTCTCAACAGCATGTAAATACTACAGTTGCTTCATAGTTTTACGACGTATTTCATTTGGCTTAATAACATGTTTTTTGTTAACTCTTACCACAAGTACTATCTTAATTATGAATAAATTAATTGATTTTCTGATTATTTAGTTCAGTTTAACACCTCTCATTTTAATTCCTACTACAATTATAAGCTATGTACCATGTATGTACATATGTATGTGTTTACAAGCGTATATATGTAAATAATTGATTTTGTTCATACTTTTGCAAGTATAAAATTGTAATAAAATACAAAAATTATTAGCTAATCCGACTTGTTTTCAATCCGACTTAAATGGAATTTCAACACGACACTTGGCGTTTTCTGTTCTGATTTAAATTAATTTATGCACAACTTGAGCATAACTCAAGGTATTTAATTAATTACAAACAAATTGGCGCTCGACATGAACTCGTGTCAAGTAAGCGCTCCATACAAGACGGACGGACCTTCGTGTTTGTTGAAAACGAAAAAGCCGCAAGAAAAAAAGTAAAGCAGTAAAATATGAAATAAAAGCAAAACAAAAAACACACGACAAAAAGGTAGCACGACGAAAAGTTTAAATATACCCCGCAGTAAAATTTAGGGGCAGTCTGACAAAGCGCTAGTTCCAAACTACATATATCAGAACTATATCGAAACTAGTGCAAAACGGATGCAGAGCGGTACAGTTGAAACTTGCGGTGTAAATGTGCAAATGCTCACTACTCGTACAATACGAAAGTAGCTCAACGAGAAGACCTCCTTCTCAAGCATCGGTGGTCGCGAGTTCAAATCGCGGTGGAGGCAGTTTTGAGTTTTCAAATTTAATGAATTTAAATTGTTGCGTGTAGCTTACAATAATTGTTTTTTTTTTTTTATAAAATATGTAACAAAAATGGAATCTGTAAAAGAAAAGAAAAACCTATCGAATTTTAGAAACGTGTTCTTATAAAAAAAAAATGTTCAAAACAGAACCGGTTGAAAACTGGTTGCAAAGCAAAGCAGTGGGCGACAATTACCACCGCCAATGACATCGTCGTGTAAAACTGGAGACAGTTGAAAGCATTGCTTGGGTATTGCGCTAGAACTAGTACTGTCGACAAAAGGTTTAGATCTACGCTAGTTCTGAGCTAGTCAGATTTTGTGCAGGGTATGTTTGAATGTATGTAGGTATGTATGCATGTTTGTAGGTTCATTAGTAACTTCATGTGTACCCAAGTAACATTCTTCATAATCTGCATAGAATTACAATAAATATTCGATAATTAACTTTGCATACAAAATGAATGTTTGCAAACTTAAAATGTAGTGTTCTTATGCCTACATACATATCTACATAATTAGCATGAATCAGACTCAGTGGTAAATGAAGAGCATTGTTGATTGAGTTTTACCGGACCCGTAATATTGAAAAAAAGGGTACAGACAAAATATGAGACTTTGGGTAATTTTTTTATTTTTTTTTTTAGTTACAGTATGGTGACGAATGCTGGCCAAAGGGTGGTTATCATGGGGGCTTCTCACACCTCAGCAAAGCTCCTACAGCTACCTCGGTCCTTCTTGCGACTAACTCCAGCTTTTGACCAGCATCCGCGCTAGGACACTAGTCCCATTTCAATCTTCATCGATGGTTCCGAGCGAAATATTAACGGAATAACTAAGTTGAATTAAGAGATGTAAAGAAGGTTGCTGTCCTATAATAAAATACTCGATGAACGTCTACTCTGAAAACCAGGCTTCGATTAAATATCTACAATGCAACAATATNAATTAGCATGAATCAGACTCAGTGGTAAATGAAGAGCATTGTTGATTGAGCTTTACCGGCACGGTAATATTTAAAAAAAGGGTACAGACAAAATATGGAAGTTTGGGGTAAATTTTTATTTTATTTTTTGTTACTGTATGGTGACGAATGCTGGCCAAAGGGTGCTTATCATGAGAGCTTCCTCAGCAAAGCTCCTACAGCTACCTCGGTTCTTCTTGCGACTAACTCCAGCTTTTGGCAAGAATCCGCGCTAGGACACTAGTCCCATTTCAATATTCATCGGTGGTTCCGAGCGAAATATTAACGGAATAACTAAGTTGAATTAAGAGATGTAAAGAAGGTTGCTATCCTATAATAAAATACTCGATGAACGTCTACTGTGAAAACCAGGCTTCGATTAAATATCTACAATGCAACAATACCTCTTCGAAGGTAAGCACTTCAAGGAAGAATGATTCTACGCGTTATACAAAGAATGTAGTCTGGGTTGCCGGGCACAGAAATATTCCTGGAAACAGCATTGCGAACTAACTGGCACGTAAGGGAACTATTCCGTAGACGTTCAATTCGGTCCCCAAGTGCCGTCAAGCGAACTATCTTTAAACGGAAAATAAGAACTGAATTCAAGATGCAATAATGATACATACATAAGTATGTTTTGACCACGCGTCAGATTTTGAAAAACTACATTAGAAC
Source organism: Rhagoletis zephyria (assembly GCF_001687245.7). Lineage (NCBI taxonomy): Eukaryota > Metazoa > Arthropoda > Insecta > Diptera > Tephritidae > Rhagoletis > Rhagoletis zephyria. The sequence continues at coordinate 3,616 of NW_016168923.1, forward strand.
TATTACATTTATAGAAAAGTTAAAATTTTCTGGTACTAGATTAACTAGATTGGATGGCACCTTCAGTGCTACAACTTTAACATCTACTTTAAATCTTTTACGTTTTTGGCCACTTTTTGACTAACTAAATCTCTCTTTCAACGGCGTTCCAGTATACACTCTAAAAAAAATTGTGTAGATTTCCTAGCTAAAAGGTAAGTTACTGATTTCCTACCGTCTTATTCGCGAAATTACATGCTCGATTATTCAACGAATAGCTTGTTTAAATTGTGGACTTTTTAGAGATACAAAATACACATCTGCTGTTTGATTTCCCCTGTAGAATTGTGTAAAGCCGCTAACAAAAAGGATTTTTGCATGCGACGCAGTCCTTTCCACAAATTAGCAGAAAGGTATAAGCGTCAAATGTTAATTTACTTATTTGATAAAAGTGGATATCCATACCGCAGATGTCACTGCATAGGCAAAAGATCATTACCCTGATAATTGCTGTGTAAAAACGACACTGAAAACTATTAAACGCCTTTGAATGCATTCTAAAATGGCGAAGGTAGCCAAAAACAACAGCAAGTAAATAGTATTCTTCTTCAGGCTCGCGAACGCTTAAACTATGGAAATTAACTTACGTAACTGCGAATATGTAAATTATATTATGAAATTATGAACACTAATTATCTCGCAGACCGAAATATGGTAGAAAATACGTGCATATTCCTAGACGTTTCGTTAAATAGTCACATCTTTCTGCATAATGAGATAAAAAAAAAAAAACGCCCAAGTAAACACCATTTTCACCAAGCAAAAGTCATTAAAACCTACTGTCCAGTAAAATCTACTCTATATTCTTTTGTTCAACAGCAAACAAAAAAAAAAGCTGGGCATGCAAATAATACTCACTGCCTTTCATTGGTGGCAAGCGGAAACTTAAGACGCTACTAAACGTTGAACGAAAACGAAAACAAACAAAATTGGAATTCAAGTAATCCTTAACGATGTAATCCATCATGATTCCAACATTCGTGTCTCAATTAGTGACGCTGCTGTTCGCATAACTTGCGCTCATTTTCAATTCTACTAAAAAGCTGTCCATTGCGCGTCCACCCCGACCACCAGTCTTTGGTGGTATGGACTAGCCCACACTGTGTGCTTGTGTGTGTGTGTGTGTGTGTCGACCGCGCCTCTCTTCTCACCTGCCCATTGCTCACAACCATCATTGTCCTTATTTAAACAAATGACATCGTCAACATTCCGTGACAACTGTGCGCACGCCATTGCCATTGCCATCGCCACCGCCACCACCACCGCCACCGCCACCGCCAGCCATTCATTCATTCATTCATTCAACTGACATTCAAGCCGCTATTGCCTTTATCCTGGCCATTGTGCTTTTCATAGGTTTTACTTTGGCTTCTGCTTAACCAAACAATGAGACGCGTTGCGCATATTGTTACGCCTCATTTTAATAATATGTAGCTACAAATATACATACATACATATACATACATACATGTATACTCATGAGCACCATAGAGCTATGAGAAGCTCGACATAGCTGAGCAACAGCAACAAAAAGCAAATCTGCTTAGAGCCAAGCAAGCCCATTAAGTCAACCAGCCAGCCAGCCAGCCATAGCCAAGTATTTGTTTGTGTTGCTTTTGGCTGCGTGGAGCGCGTGCTGCTCGCTGATGCACCCGCCACTGAACCCACTAGGCAAGCGCACCGCCGCCTTCGCATTCGCCCAGCCACAAATGTGATTTTTTTTTCCGACTGTATGTATGTATGTGTGTTTGTATAACATATTTTAACTACGAGTAAATGTCACCGTGTCTCGGCCATAATGATTAGTTATGCTGATGACATTATTTGTTAATATTGTATGTACCTACTTTAGTGTTTTTTTTTTGTTTTTTGCCTAAATATGATTGCTCATTGTTTATTATGGTGGCACATAGTCAGTCGATTAGCCAGCTGGTCTACGGTGTAAAAGAAATGCTCTTTAACACAACAATGAGTTACAGGGGGGGTTGTACTTTTGTCATAGCGGTAACGTCGTTACCTGCCTGCCTGAAAAATTACCTCTTTTAACTTTTGTGTGCATTTTTTACATTTTTGGCAATATGCAATGCAGTTTTACTTATACTCGTAAAATTATGTGTTGGCAAAGAAATTCTTCAGTAACACCAGAATAGCTGACGCGCTGCGCCACGCATGTAAATACGCTGAGAAAATTATGATCCATTAAAAATGTTTTTAGGCTAAGGGGTAAAGCAGACGAAAAAACCAAGAAATTTCCATAGAGATTCCTTATTGAGTTTATGTGAAAATTCTTATAGAATTTATTGATAAGAATATCTTAAAAAAATATATTATTTATTAAAAAAAAATCGTTCTTAATTCCATATGATACGTAATCCATATTATCACATAGAATAGTGTCGGTCGATGACAGATCAGCACAGCTTTCTTATCTTTTTAATAGCTTTTAACTAGGTAACCTAATAAAAGTCGAAGAACCATAGAGACATGTATGCACTTACCTAATCAGTATTCATATATTTTACAGGGACCGAGAACGCATTCGAGTTTTGCTTTAGTTCTGCACGAGAACAAAATGTAACGTCCCACAAATAAGCCAAACTGTAACAAAAGTATTGAGAGCAGCTTGAACGGCACAAAAATCAGAACAGGAATATCAGGAACGTTTCCATAAAGAACAAAATACGAACAAAACTCTCGGGAAGATTCTGCGGAAGAACAGAATGAGAACGAAATTCTCGGGAACGTTTTCAATGAGAGCAAAATAAGAACGAAAGTAACGAGAAAGTTTTCTAGGAGGATCAAATAAGAACAAAAGTCTTGGGAACGTTCTGCTTGAGAACAAAACGAGAACAAAACTTTTGAGAACTTTATCTTAAGAATGAGAGGGACGTCTGCGCATTGTGATGAAAAATCGTTTCATTGGGAACCACGATTGTTATTTGTAAGTCAGAGGAACATTTCAACTTCCAGATTGTTTATTATTAGGATAAACTGACCATTTGTGGAAAAAATTTTAATTTTCTGTGTAACAAAAACAGTGTTGCCAATTTTAGTCGTTTTACGGATAGATTTAGCCGGTTGCGATAGGAAACAACCGGCAGTCAGTTTATATTTTTATAAATTCAGCGACTCAAAGATTGATTTTTGACAATTTTTTTGTTGATGGTTTTCCGCTTTTTTCATATAAAAATATTATCGAACATACTTTGTATGAAAAAAATGCGTAACACCGTCATTCAAAAAAAAAAGCCAGAAACCAACGGTAAGTCCCAGCTAATTCAAATTCGCACCATACTATACTAAAATTTAATGGACTATAAAACTGTATACCATTTTCTAAAGATGCTGTTTAAAAAGTTAAGACTTTTGGTGAAATTATGCAGAATTTTCATAATTTTTGCACAGAGTCTGAAGTTTGGATTTATATGATGTTTGTTAAGTAGCCAGCTATGTTTTCATAAAAAATAATAAACATTAAATACACTAAAGAAAAATAGCCAAAACTTGCAAAAATGTCAGGTCCCACTTTATATTTGAATCACTGTATTTTTTCCAAAAACGAAAGGGAATTTTCGTTTCTTTTCTTTTTAGTGTAATGTGTTGTTGACAACACTTAGAAAATAACAAATGAGAATAAAAAAAGAACAACCTTCGATGTAAACCAAAACTCACTGGGAAGACAAAACCTGTCAATAATTGTATCAGACATTTTCAGAGAGTGAGGAGGTCATTAAAAATGGAAACTTATCGAATATATGGACATTAAAATAAAACTAAATAGTTTAATTGTTAATAACTTAAAAAGTGACCAGATTTTTCCATATACACACTCAGAAAAAACATTCCTTGATGCTAGGAAAAAAGTATATTATTCTAAGGAAATATTACCTTGAAATGGCTCCAATGACATAGCTACCTTAATATGATTTGACTTAGTTTAGAGAAAACACAATTCCTTAGTAACCTAGTGCAAATGCTACAATATAGGAAGGCAACATTTTTCAAATAAAAAAATAATAAAACGTCGTAAGTGTGTAATTAACCTTTTTTTGTATTTAAGTAATACAAACATGACTTCTGATTTAAAGCGTAGCTACGTATAACGACAGTTTCATTTGGTAAACAAAAATAAATTGTAATGAATTTATTTACCCGTCTCTGTTTTTGTGATTTATTTAATGAATTTACCAGTACTTTTACTTGTGATATATTTAAATAAAACATGTGAATTTTAGTTGAAATATTTTAGCCGTTTTTTTGGCCAATTTAGCCGGTCGGCCCAAAAGTTCTGGCAACACTGAAGAAAAGTTCGTGCCTTAAGTCTTTCGTTGACTTTATTTGCAAACAATTCCAACTAATGGAACGCTATGAGACAAATTTTGTTCTCGCTTCCTTTCCTCGCGAATAGTTCAGAGAAGATTTGTTCCCGTTTCGTTCTCTGTCATAAAGATCTTGAGACTATAGTTCCCAAAATTGTTTTTCGAGAGGTCGTTTCGAAGACTTTTGTTCCCATTTTGTTCTTTTTTAGAGATGTTTCCGAAAGTATTGTTCGCATTTGGTTTTGGTTGGTAACGTTCCACAGGGTTTTGCTCTTACATAAATGATTCCAATTAGAACGTTCTTGACATCTTTGTTGTCATTTCGGTTTAGGTTTTGCAGCGTTCTTGGGAACGAAACTATGAGAACCGTATGTACCAGAGAGAAAAAAAATCAAATAAATAAGTAATTTTTATGCGAAAAACAAAACCGTTTTAAATTCTAATATACAAATTTAGGAGTACCATTAATTTCTTCGCAGCCGGTGTGGTGTACTGGTAAGCAGTGCGCGCTTCCACTCCGCAGCACTTGGTTTCAAACCCTGGTCAAAGCAACATCGCAAAAAATTTAGAAAAAAGGTTTTTTCTTAACAGCGGTCGTCCCTCGGCAGGCAATGGCAAACCATCGAGTGTATTTCTGCCGCGAAAAATAGCTTCTCATAAAAATACAATCGCCGTTCGAAGTCGGCGTAATACTGTAGGTCCCCCCGCTTTGTGTGACACTATCAAGGCGCACGCCGCAAATCGGAGGAGAATCTCGGCCAAACACTAACATACATATGTGAAAGCGCCTATCTATTATTATTATTATTACCTCTGGAAGCAAATTTTGCGTTATTGCCGTTTGTGTTATATTACCCCCTCTATTATTCCTTATTCAGATTCAGCGCATCCAAAAACCTCTGAAAAAGTAAAAGCTGACAGCAGGGTCTATAAAATGTCGGCCTGTGTTATTTTTATAAAATAGGGAAGCATAGAAAAATATCGAGGTAAAAAAAGCAAAACGAGCAAACGTTGAAAATTTGACGCACTAAACAGGCGCAAATTTCCTCATATATGAAAGCTTAGAATTTCAGTACTTATTTCTTAAGCACATAAAAAAAAACGAATGTCCATACATCCATACATACATGCATATGTACATACCGACATGTGTATACATACGGGCATGCACAAATAGGTTAATCTCTACACATCAATGGGAAAAAATTAATTTGTTCGCTGCAGTTACTTTCATGGATGGCTTTCAAGAAATTCAGCCAATTAACCACAATTAATTAAAAGATGCTTATCATGGCTCATTTTATTCTTCATCGCGATCGCTTTGGACACCACTTACGAACGCACCCTATTCTTACCGAACCTTTTATCGCATCTAAGTTGCTTCGAGCGACAGAACTCTCACAGCTTAGCTACTGGTGAGCTGAAAAACTCAATCAGAAGCCATTAAAATAGCGGCTTAACTGGCTTAACTGAAGAAGCTAAGCTGTGATGGGGCGAAAAAAAAAGAAAAAAAAATACAAGAAAACGAGTGAACCGTTTTGTATTTATGTAATTATATACATTCAATTTCCTATTAGAAAAGTGTTAATCCTCAGCTAGATGGAACGATACGATACGATATAGCTGTAAGCTAAGCTGCGTAAGAATGGTGAAAATCAATTATGTTAATTAAGTGAAAAGAGAAGTACGCACTGTCATTTAAAAAGGAAAACGATTGAGATTGAGTCAATTAAAAGTGCCTTGGGTTATCATTGCGTGTTTCAATGACGGTAGGTTTCCAATATCTAAATGCATCGAGGTTTTGATGCAGGCACATCTACATACCATATACATCCACACGTACCTACAAACATACATGTGTATGTACATACATACATACATATGTATGCGTTCAAAAAAAAAAAAAATATTTTTCTATTTTGGGCTTAGAGAGTTGTGTATTCTTCTTCTTCTCTTCTTATTTGGCGCTGTAACTGCCTAAGCGACTTTTGGCCGAGTTCAACAAAGTATGCCAGTCATATGATTGAAATTGGTTTATAAAAGTCTAAGGTGACTCTAAAGGCCCCAGTAGGCACGCCATTTTGTGTACCACCAAGAATACCATATTAATTAATTAATTTCAATTACAAGATGCATTTCCTTTTGATGGAATTAAAAAAAAAAAAATACCTTTGAAATAACTTCGAAGGAATTGGAAAAGTAGTCAATTCCTTTGCTGTGGACAAGTCTTTTAGCTGACGGTGTTGTGTATTTTCTTCCAAAGTAAAGTATGAGGAAAAAAATATTAATAATCGACGCGAACTCTTAGCCATATGAAACTTACACTTTATTCTACTAAAATTTTATGATCTATAAATGTGTAACCCTAAAATTTTTATCAAAATTCAAACAAAGGAAAAATAATTTGGTGAAATTTTTTTAACATTTCGATTTTTCTTGTGATCTTTTTGTTTTTTGTTTTCTGTTTTAGAGGAACCCTACAATTATTTTCAGCTAGTTTTTTTATTTAACATTCATTAAATGGAACAGGAGAAATGATTTTCTTCAAAATTCCAAATTTTCTGCACTTTGCGCTAAAAAATGTAATGCAAACAAATAAAACAATGAGTGAATTATGAACATTAAATTCCAGTTTTGAACCACTGTGCAATGAAAAGATCAAGGAGGGAAAGCTTGGTGGAAAAGATTTGCTGCGCAACTTTGCAAGGGAGAAAGATATTGGTCCAATATTTTGTTTGTTTTTTGCCTGGCTGATTACATATTTTTCCTGCAACCTTGGGTTTAAAGAACCAATCACGCTTCAAATATCTTTGTCGAAATCCCTGCATACAATTGACTTCCGCTTTTAGTAGCTTTACAAAATTTACATAAAAGCGCTATATGATTGTTCATTGCGAATCTGGTGAAAGCTTTTTCTTTAAAGCAACTGCATACAAAGTAAACTTATTAATCATTGTCCATTTCGAATGTGGTAAATCGATTTTCCCAGCAAATTGTTTTTTTTTGCTTACGAATTTCAGAATTGTTGGCTTGTGTTTACCCGTACAGTTAGCTGTCGGCATTCTATTGTCATTAACATTCGATCGGTATCTGTGGAAATTCTCTAATTGAAAACTAAATTTCTGGTAATCGAAGAAATGTGCTGGACGCTGAAGGTTTTGTTGTGAATTCAAATATTTACAATAATCCAACCATATAATTTGTGTGGCTTTCTCTTTTATGTAGATGCATAAATGCACATGCTCATTTAACTGATAGCTGTATGTGCATTCGAAATTCCTTGCGCCCCCCCCCCCGATCATCGCAATCATAAATGTAAGGAAGTTGTGACAAGCGCTTTCTTTCGCATTTAACTGATCGCTGTTAGCCACTCCAATCGCTTAATGAACGGCCTTCATCAATGCAAATTAGGGAGGAAACCAAGGCGACATGAGCGGCACCTCACAACAAGAAGCGATAAAAAGGTACAACAATAAAATTTGCTAAAAGCGTTAATTACATTCACCAAAAAAAAAAAAAGGGATTCAAAAGGTCCGACTTTACGCGTATTATTCATAAACATGCCGCCAGACAGACAAACAGACATACAGACAGACAAAGGCATAAGCGGCGGTCGCTTTAAGCACTTCCAGCGCTTGAGCAAGGCAAAAACCGCAAGTTAGGTATTTTCGTCAAAATTCGCCAAAAGCCAATATTCATAAAGGTAAGTAGTTATATTCATAAATGCACACACACACATGCATACATTCTAGTATGTAGGGGCATGCAAGTCCATTGAAAGAATCTTGCGCCGTTAAATTATGAAAAAGAACGGACGCGCTAAGCGGATGACTCGAGCAAAGTGGATGTGGATCGGATGCCATTTGCAGTGTTGGCTTAACAACAAAGTGAGTAAGTAAGTGAGTGAATCGGTTGAGTGAACAACAACCTACATATTGCCGCCGATGAAGAGGCCGGCCACAGGCACCACAAATTGCGTTGTCCAGAAGCTCGAAAGCATAATCAAAAACTAATTTTAATCCTGTTGTGGTCGTTGATGAGGGATCAAATATAAATGCGGTTGACTGATTCTGTCGTGCGTACATACATACATATGTATGCATTTTCCCAAGTTTGCTGGAGTGTGTGGCATGCAAAGTGCGGAGACAAAGCAAGGTAAAACAAAAACAATAGCAACACACACAGGAGGTTAGCAATACAAATTATTATGGCCAGGCGCACACACACATATCTACATGTATGTATGTATATAACACACGGGCACAAATTGTGTGAAAATCAAAGCTCATAAATGTTAAAAACAGCAACGGACCACAGCCGATAGTAAACAATCCTCTTTGTAGCAACAGCAACAAACAAAGCAGAGCAGGGTGTGTAGTGCCGCCGGTGAAATTGATTGAATCGCAGCGCTGCGCGGCTACTTACCGGTAGGCCCCCCTAAACACGTCAACTCGAATGCAGTGGTCTCAATTTAAGTAGCGCTTTGATACTTGAAATTCTGAAACATTTTTGTATGAATGTATGCGTGTATGTATCTGTGTAAACTACCAACCGGCGTTGATGAGCGCCGCCGGCAAGGATGAGTCACAAATGCCATTAGAATGCGTTGTTGTAAGCTGTGGAATGTGAAAATGAATTAAAGATTTAGCTGAATTAATTTTGTGCAGGTTCAGGTTTCAGCAAATCGAGTTGTTAACAAAGAAAAAATCTAAGAAATGTTGGCGGCTTAAATGCAAACTTCAAAATTGAGTTGAGCGATCAATTAACGGTGATTTTTTACTACTCCTATTATTTCGAATTGATTATCTACGACGCTGCCCCGATCAGTCGGACTAGGGGTTGCGTGATGGCTCCACTCTGAAACGTCTAAATACCAGCATAAAAGGATCCATAAAGCTCCAGACTATCTCTAAAGTCTCGTGAAATTCCTACTAGAGAGTATACTTACCAAAGGTTTCAAGAACAGGGCGAATTCCAGTAAGAACAACCACGGTGACCTTGATCCAAAAACATCCTTAAATAATAGAGGGTAAACTTTTCCTTTCTTTCGTATAGCCGCGGCACCGAAACCGGGGGAGCATATGCGCCCGAGCCCCAGACGATGACGATAATGGGATCTATCTCCCACCGCCTGACTGTGCCGCGGTACGAATAGCAATACGCGACTGAAAAACAACAATGCTACTGCAGCTGATGGCATCTACCCATTCCAAATGAAGGTTGACTCTGCCATAAGCACCAGCTGTCGCGGGATCATCCTATTAAATGTCGTGTACAAGGCCTTATAAAGAGTACTACGTAGAAGGCTAAAGTCCACCGGGCACATGTGTGGCTTTAGACCTGGTAAATTGACCATAGACCAGAGGTCGCTTCTCGTACTATGAAAGGAGATGCCTACATGCCGCGGTGTCTGAATTTGGTTTCCATGCGAAACTGTGAGGAGGGACATAGATATAATGAAGGAAGTTGCAGGGTCGGTGAGCTAGCCAGGAGAGGTACCAATCTTTCACTGTGTGAATACACTTGTATCAACTAGGCTACTATGACCACAAATAGATAATAAAAAAAAAACGAAATAACTGTTCAGTCCCTCAAGATAGGAGATCGTTTCGGAATGTGTGACCGGTCATTGGCTATTTGGTAGCGACTCTTTGCTACTTTGGCCCTAGCCGACAACTTGGAAGTGAAGTTTTCTCTCGTCGTACGAAAATCACACTTATAATGCCCGTGCTGGCGTGTGGCGCAGAAGCGTGGACAATGAAAACATGACAGATAAGGCGCTCTTGGTGTTGTCGAGAGAAAGATTCTGCAGAAGATTTATAGGCCTTTGCGGGTTGGCGAAGGCGACGATGGAACGATGAGCTTTACTACGATATGGACGCCGTGTTTTAGATTAAAATACTGCGCCTCGACTGGCTTGAAAATGATACACACACTCCAGCTCTGAAAGTATACAACGCGGATCACGTTGCTGGTAGCAGAGTAAGAAAAAGGTCTCTTCTGTGATGGAAATACTTCATGCTTTATTTGAAGAGTATTGTGTTCGCTCTACTATTCACTACTTCTAAGTTATATTTGCCAAAAATCAGTTATACCCCAATACTGGAATGAGCCTTGCGTTACAGGAAGTTACTTTGCCTGGTGCTCATTCTTCTTTAGAACCATCTTGAAAATACTACACTTTCCAACATCAAATTTCAGAAGTCGCACGAAAGTGAATCGCCTTTTTTAAAATTTAATTTGGCCTCGAACGGCTCGAAGATGTTCTTCTTAATTCGGATGAAACCGTTCCAGTTTGGCGAGGATATCAAACTTCTCTTCGAGCTGTCAAAAGCGCCTTTAAGATTGAAAAGGTGAGCTGTGGTCAACGTTGGGAGAAATAAATTTCTGAATCGCGTCAGATCTTTTAATAGGGATGGCATTGTATGTGGCGGATCGGAAGCCCAATCTACAAAAAAAATATCTGGTGGGATGTAAGAAGCTGTCTGCACCTATCTGACTCTACTGACTTCTGACTTCAAAAGTAGCCTCTCTTTCTGTCGTGAGCCAAGACTTCATATCCCGCACACCTTGGCATACATACATAGTTCGTACTCGATATTTAGTGCACTCAAAAAGAATTTTCCCTATTTTAACATACAAATGTTTCTTAGCGTTGTTTTTGGGGCAAATTACCAACTATTGTGATCATCGTCCACAACATTCTCATCGTTAATCAATTCATTCTTCGGTTATATTTTTATCTTTAAAGTGTTACAACTTGTAAACATGCGCATGCGCATGCGCCACGTCAGTTAATTAGGGTCACAATACCTAAACCTACTTCAACTTCCTTTCTTCGCGAGATAATATGTATGTACGTATGTATGTATGTAGGTACGACCTATTTATACAACTATGGGTGAATGTAGTGAATATAAAAATGTGTTTGTATGTATGAATGAAGCTTGTCGCGGCCACCAACAAACAACGAAAAGGTGTTATTTTAACAACGTCATTTCATTTATCATTCCATCAAACCATCAGCCCATTGTACGGTGGGACCAACACCGCTGCCGCTGCCACCACCACCACCACCACCACCATCACCTCCGCTTCGAGCACGACCACCACCACCTTGTATGTATGTATGTACGTCTGTGTTGCGCACTCTTGCTCTCCTTATTTGCATGCCAGCGGTTGATGGTGTGGGCAGCGCAACGGTCACACGAGGCCATTTTTCTGTGACTGCAGCACTTCAGGGTGGCTATTAGTGGTATTCTCGTTGCCACTTTTATTACCATGCTCCTGACACTTGTCTGCAAGCAATATTTGTATATATGTACATATGTATGTATATATGTTTATCAAACACATTACATTTGCTTGACAGCGATCCTCCGGTGCCGGTAAAGCAACAAATTACTTCTTTATTTCTTGTTCTTGCAGTTTTGCGAATCTTGTTCTTTACATAAATGCATACATACATATGGATGTATGATTCTGCATACATCCCTGCAAAAATTTGAGGACCAGGTGATCCACTGGGTCGTAGTTTTAAAGTATGTGCCTAAGGACCAGGTTGCATACTAGTAACTTGTTATGCTTACCTGGACCACTTCAAACGTAAAAAACTGATATATGTGTTGAGAACCACCTCTTCGTGCCCCATCGGCAATATGATTCGGCTGCCGAATGTGCCATGGTCCAAAAGGAGTAGCTGTCTTGGTGGTCCCATGTTATGCAGCGTTGGACCAGAGGTGGTCAGTTCCAATGACATCGCAATATTAATGTAACCATATTTTCTCCATATATTTGAACCATTTTGGTTACTAGTGTTGGTTACAAGGTAGCGTGGTCCCGTACTAGTATTTAACCTAGTCCCACTTTTTGCAGGGATATGCTGAAATGTTTGTATGTACGTACGTACGGCTTTTCACGAACACAGCTTGATCACTTCCAGCACTGTCGGCGTATATCAATGAAATTAATTTTATTGTATTGATTTTATGCAAGACAGACGTGGAAGTGTTCATACATATGTACATATCTGTATGTACATACATACATATGTCATACATCCATATGTACATGCAGTGAGTGGTATGGGAGATGTTTACCATGTAATGTCATAATTTACAACACTCAGATGTGCAAAAAATTTCAATAATGTTGACAGTTTTCAAATAAAATTTTGCAAAGGTTCGTTTGCACTTAAATTATTTACCTAGTTGTTTGTTAAAATAACGTTAAGGTTTCTATAAATTACTGTTCTTATGGAAGAAGAAGAATGGATATACAATCAATATTAAATCTCATTGGAATTTCAAGTATTGTACTAGGTCCAACTGATGTTACTGGTCAACAGTGATTTTGGTGCCAAGGAGCTATAATTCCTATGATTTGTAAATATTTCAGCTCTAGGTATGGGTAACATTTGCGTTAACCAAGCACAATATTTCGGGACTAGTTCACCACTAGTTTAGGATCATTTTGGACCATCTGAGACTAGTTGAGGACTCTTTTGGGATTAGTTCGGGTTCATTTCAAGATCGGTTGAGTGATATTTTGGGATCTTTCGGGGTAGTTCCCGTGATCATTTTTTACCTAGTAAGATACCATTTCGGGACTGTTTCACCACTTGCTCGAGCTCATTCCTGGACAAGTTTACCACTTTGCAAGAGCCACTTCAGTACTATTTTGTGACAATTTTTGGAACCAGTTGAGGATCTTTTCGAGGTTCCTAACTAGTCACGAAACGGTCATTGGGAAGAAAATTAAAATTAAACAAAAGTTGGTGCGACTTTCTTTCTTCGTAAACTTTTTGCTTCCAGGAGCATCATCTATATTTTGCAAAGCCCAAATAAGCGTTTCAGTCGCTTATTTTTTTTTACAAAAAATAAAAAATTCTTCCTGATGAAAAAACATTTTAGTAATTTTGAATTTTTGTGAAAAAAGTAAATAATATTGACATTTTAGAGACCAAATAATTTGAAAAAAAAAAATCTGCTGATCTGCTGATCTGCTGATACTACCTACTCAATATGCCTCGAACAAATCATTTACATAGTTCTTCTTGGGTGACTCTTTTTAGCTTTGCAAACGCTATTTGTTTAAAATCACATTCACTGTCATTGCTTACTTCATTAAATATTTCTTCGAATGGTGAGTCGGGGATGGAAGAAACTTTCGGAATAAATGCTTCCTCTGAATGTGGCCCATTCTAAGTCTGGATAAGCCACAGCTCAAAGTTATTAAGCACTAAGTTAATAATAATCTAAAAAAATTACCAAAAATATAGGGATAAACAGAAAAATAATTACTTTAAAGATTTATGACTGTTTTCTTTTATTTTTATTTTTTGAATGAAATTAACAAGCTTCCGGGCTATTTGAATATGCTTTTAAAATTTTGGTCTTATTTGGCTGTGTCAGGACTATCAAAAATGTGTGAAATGAATAGTTTTGAGTTTAATCTGTCAATTTGATATTGCGATTTTTTGCGTTTTCTGAGAAAATGGATATTTTTGTAGGTATTCTTTATACTGTCAGTAGTGAACTATTTGGAGTAAAGAACTCAATAAAGAGGAAATAAAATACTGTTTACAATTTAGTTGCTGCAAAGGAATTTCAGAGCGTTCAGGTTTTCAATTGAAATTAATAAAACTTGGCAATGTTTTTTAAAATGAGCCACTCTATAAATTCCAATTGTAAATAAGTGGAATTTTATTCTTCATTATAAATATAAAAAAACTGCATGCAAAATTTTTCAATAATACCATAAATTAAAATGTGACCTCTTAAGACCCATCGGTCGTCAAGGGTTAAGTTTTTTTTTTTGCAAAATTGTGGAAAATCGAATTCCAAGCGAAGAGTTTTTTTTTTTTTTTATTTAGTATTTTTTGGTTAGTTTTATTTTTTACATAATCTTTAAATTTTAATGTTTCAAGAACAAAAAAGAAATTTTGTTTCAATGAATTTGTATGATACTAAAGAATTTTGGTTTATTTCCTAAATGAAATATCCTCGCTTCATTTTAGTTTTTTTTTTCTTTAATAAAATAGAAAGCAATTATCTTTTCCTCCATATTTTTATTTTTGTGACCTGCTCATAGCAAGCTGACAAATTAGTGACTTATTTTGGAGACTAGAGATGTGAGACAGAATAAGAGAGCTTAAAATCTTAAAATCAGCTTCTGCCATATTCGTGCGAGAATTTTCTTAATCTCGAAGCGTGCCTACCAAATGGCCAATGACCGATTCCATTACTATGATTGAATAAGAAAATAATGAAAATTACCTTAGCATTTTTTCAAAAACTTTCCAAAATAAATAATTATTTTAGCGCCCACTTATAATTTAAATTATTCAAAGCATCTACAATTCATTGCGTACCTTGGGCATTTGTATGTAATTTT
>NW_016168924.1:0-18367 GCF_001687245.7 Rhagoletis zephyria
CAGGTGGCAACCCGCTTTAAAAATATTTTCCAAACTAAGCTTTCTTAAGCCACTTTATGTTGACATTTCATTTACTTTATCAATTAAATTTTAATTTTTTCATAAAAATTCAAATATTTCGGGAATCAAGAAAAACAAATTCGTAATCTATGACTCAAAATTAAGTTTAAGTGTTTCGGCGTTTTTTGTGTCAGTCATTTAAAAACTTGAGATTTTTCCTACAATGTGGCTTTCTTTCAAGGTTGAGTTCCAATCTATAATCCATTTGCAAAAGCCATTGCAATAAATATTCAAAAATATGCAACAAATTAAAACACATTACTTCGTTTTTATGCCATTAAATTCGTGTTATCAGATTTATGGTTGTAATAAAAATATGAAAGTTATGTGGAATATAATTTTATTATACTAATAGTATGTATGTATGTATGTACACGTGTATGTGGGGCGTTCCAAACCAAAACGGACGGGGTTCACACTGCATGTGTTCGATTTGTTTCAAATTTTTAGGGTTGATGCATAAACAAAAATAATAAATAAAAAAAAATTGAGCTTGATTAATACATTTTTAAAAACTTTACAGCACAAAAACAGAAAAATAAAAATTCTCTATGAAAAGAAATATAAATGTTTTTTTATTGAAAAGTTTTTCTGTACTGTTACTGTATGCCAAAAATTTTTCAAGAAAATTTTTTTAAAATATTTCTTTTCATAGAGAATTTCGATGTGCGTGTGTGTGATTTTTTTCAAATTTTTTCCTCGCCCCTTTCTCGAGGTATTCGGAAAACTATTAAATCGATTTGTTTTTGTTTTTGTGCTGTACAGCNTTTTTCAAATTTTTTCCTCGCCCCTTTCTCGAGGTATTCGGAAAACTATTAAATCGATTTGTTTTTGTTTTTGTGCTGTACAGCTTTTACAAATGTATTAATCAAGCTCAAATTTCATATTTATTTATTATTTATGTTTATACATCAACCCTAGAAATTTGAAACAAATCAAACACATGAAGTGTGAACCCCGTCCGTTTTGGGTATGGAACGCCCCATGTACACAAAAGCGTAATAAATTATTCAAATTAAGTAAATGATTGGCAAATTAAAGCCACATAAATGAAATCCAAAATTCTTTTTGCAACATTTTACATATTGGCCATGCCATGTGCAAAGCCGTTTTGTCTACTGCCAAGAAATTTTATAACTAAAAACAAAAGCAAAAACAAGACAAGAGTAGAAAAGGAAATTTTGAAAAAGAGCACTTCCTTAGTACATAAATACAAATCAAATAAAGCTGTATTGAGTTCGTGCGCATACCCGAAAAAAGCTCGTATGTGAAATTGAGTTATTGTGAATTACTCAAATTTTCACTTGCATATTTGCGACTGCATAAAATTTAGTGGCAGGCAGACGCATAGGCAGAAATTGAATGCAAATAGTTAGAAGGCAATAAGTGCAATATAAAGAGTAATTTCACCAAGCCAAGCATATGCAAAAACACACACGTGCACTCATATAAAAAGTATATACATACATATATATTTGTATGTACGAAAATTTTGCAAAGATATTAGCAACTGAACATTATGTAGTTGTACGTGATTTGAAATCAGTTGCAAGCAGTCACTTTGCTTAAATGCATAGCATTCAAGCCCAACATTTTCTTGCCCTGCCGTTTTCGTCGAAATTTATACAATTTTGTTGCTATGTCTCGCACGCTTTTTGTTGTGCATTAAGCCGTCCTAAGTAAATATTTCTTGTGTATATAGTTATACACATTTTATCCGTTGCTTTGTTTATTTGCTTATGTTTGCCGAGCATTAAGCACAACAGCCCAGCGGAGATGCCTGCAATACAGCACAATATTTGAAGCAATGAATTGCTCTACAACAGCAAGGAAATGTGTAGCAAAATATTTTGAAATAGACTAAAAATATGCACAAAAGCATAAAACGTTGAGATATATGTAATCGTACATTTATTCATTGGAATGGGAGCACACATACATATAAAAAAAGCGTTGGAGAAAAGCGGACAGCGGTGGCAGCAAATGGAATCGATGAAGAAGTTGGCAGTTGCGGAAGGAAGTCGAAGCACAAATAAATATATGTAATAAAAATGCAATAAACAGCTTTGAAGCAACGGAAATAATGTGAAGAAAAAATGGCAAAACAATTTGTTTGCATTAAATAGGGTGGTGCAAGGAAATGTTGTCTTATCTTCATATATATAAGGGAAATTCCATACAATACTTACACCTCAATATTTTTTGTTTGGGGTGAAATATATTTTTTTTACATTCTTTATCGAAAAAAAGAAGACACCTATTTTTTTATTTCGTCATGGTATTAGAAAATCTCGAAAAAATGCCCGAAATTTTGAACTCACGGAGAATTGTTTTTTTTTTTTAATTGTTTGCAGTTAATAAACTATTTGTCGGAGAAAATCAGTTAAGGTTTCAAAATGTGCGTAATTACTTCGGCTTTCCATGCGAGTGTAAGATGGATTAAAATAAGTAAATTTTTTTGCATTAAAAAATCGCATTTTATTTATTTTTTATTTTTTTTTTATTTTACGGGCGTAAAATAGTAAAGGGTTTAAAATAGCTAGTTTAAAGAAATTTTTGTTTGAAGAGGGTTACCACAAAATTTAATTCTATGGGTGTCAAGTGAAAGAGATTGAATAAAGCTCACTTTCCGAAAAGTTTTTAAGAAAGTTGCCACCCGTTTTTTTTTTTGGATTTCAAGGGTAGAAGGGATATTTCGCGTAAGATAGTGCATTGGCTTTAGGAAACTATAATTAAGCCCATTTTATCATATAGGGTAATACTTTCGTAGAACGCACTGGACAAGTCCTTTATCGCCAAGCAGCTGGAAAGGGTACAAAGAGCCGCCCTAATTGGAATCAGTGGGACACTTCGGACAACACCTACTTTGGCGCTCAATGCCATGTTAAGTGTTGTACCTATAGATATAACTGGCAGGGTTGCCGCAATGAGGCTAAGTGGGGTTGGCGTTAAGTTCGCCTCGAGCTATAGGCACTACAGTATTATAATAGGTTTCGGATTCCTACCGACTCGGGCAGTGCACTGCACGCCGGTTCAAGTGAGAGCAGACTGGTTCTAATTTACAGTATTTGGAATTTATTTACAGATGGATCGAAGTTGAATGGGAAGGTATGTGGATGTGTCTTCTGCCTCGGAGGCCTCGGGGTGGTTGCTCTCTAGTGTAACACCTTTACAGGAGGTGAATATTTATCCCGACAGCCAAGCACCAAAAAGCGCTCGCTGCGTTCGAGAACGGTTAAAGAGTGTCTGATTTCTGGAAACTGGATCTCCGATGAATTGCATCCGGATAGCGAAAGTCTCGGAGCCCGCATTGAACTCATATGGTCTGCTTCTGGACAGATGGGCGCTTAGTCAACTAGACGAGCATGGGGAAGAGACCTTGGAATGCAAGGTGCCAAAATCCTTCTGGCCACGGATAGACCGGAGGCGCGGTCCGAGGAGCTCTTTAGACTAAGCAAGTTACATCTCTCACTATTGGAGGGAGTGCAAACAGGTCATTGCGTGTTAAATAAGCATGCGGTAAGGCTGAATATCAGCGATGACCCTTACTGCACCAGCTGCATGGAGGATGATCTCAACTCCTACAGCTCTGATGCTCTGCCTCTGCGAGTTAAAGGTTTAGGCACCTTGGGACGTACTTTTTTGACACTCCCATTGGACTTTCGGGAATGAACATCAGTCACTTGAAGAGCTTCGTTGCGAGTACGGAGCGTTTCCCTTGCAAGAAGTCATAGGTGTCGTCATTATCCTTTACCTTCCGACCTCTTTCTCTACACTTCTCTCATCTTCCGGATTCCCTCGTCCTGTTCTATCTTCCCTCTTAAGGACATCACATCGGTCTAAGTGAGCCTCCATCTACAGTGGCAGCCTGATTTCCTAACCTAAGGGTAGATAACACCCCTTTTCAGTTTAAAGGATGAAATCAATATCTTACCATATGTGTGACCATATGTCGCCCCCCATGGATTGTGCCTCGTAATAAGTCCCATCAGGGCTCGCGGATCATTCATTCTTTGTCTGAGAAGGAATTTTGCTACCAAACTGTCAGGTCTTTTCAGAAAACACTTGGTTATTTTTCAGGTGTAAATAGTGCACCAACGGCTCTTATAAGTTCTTTTTATGAGATCCTTGATGTACCCAATCGTACACTCCAGAGAACCGCAGTTCGCCAATTCATTAGCTAGTTCGTTTCCATGAACATGGTAGGGTCCTCGCACCCAAGCTAATTTCACCTTGTAACGCAGTTCAAAGTCAACTTACATTCCTGGACTACTTTTGAAGAGGTGTGAGCGGTTTCCATAGCCTTTAGAAGAGCTTTGCTGTCACTGTAGATCATGATTTTATGTTCGCGCCAATTTTCGCCATTAATTCAGTCTGCCACTTTCAGTGTTGCAAAGACTTCCGATTGAAAGGCCGTCGCCATTGCACTCAAAGCAGTAAAGTATCTGAAGTTACCGTCCAGATGCCGTCCAGCTCGAGTACCATTTTCATTCTTTGATGTCGCCGATGTAGCAAGTTTTCACTGAGCTTCCCAAGAGAGTATCTGGATCTCCATGTCAGCTTCATATCTAGACTTAGCCCTAGTTATTTTAAATCCACGGAAAGACTTAGCTCAAAAAGACTAGGGTTTCTTGCTGCGGTTGACAGCTCAGACAATTTTCTGCGAGTGTGTTCCAGTAAGAGCAAAGCTCTGTAAAGTTTAGATGGGACTGGAACTATGTAACTAATTCCATGTAGAAGGGGAAACGGGTAGGTCCCATCCGGTTGATAAAACCCATTGCAGCTATTCTGGAGTAGTGAGCTTTGTAAATCCAAAATATTGGCAATTTTACAAAATTTTTCTTGCTTAATTTGAATTAAAAGTTTTATACCTCTAGTGTCCTTCATAACTCTAGACTTTAAGCTCCCTTTACGCCATACCAACTACTCGAACCATTATCCTAATAATGCCAGGCTCAGATTAAATTTACCGCCCAGCAATGATTTAAGTAAGTAGGTACTTGGAAGAGAAGCAAGCATTTTGTAGTGGGATTTTTACGAACGAAATCAGGCGAGTGAAATTCCAAGCAGCGCTGACTGATTAAGATAAACGGCTTAAGTATTGCACAATGCCGCTTGCAGTGTCAGTGACGCGCACTCTTGCTAGTACATACTTCCTTACGAATTTTAAGCATTTTTTAAAAAAATACGTTAAAATGTCCTCGCTGTAGATATTCAAAATGCAATAAATCACGTTGACGTGCACATTCAGATGGAAGAAATATTTATACAGAAATGTACATATATACATCTATGTATATGTTCTATAATGTCAAGGAGGAAAAACATGTAAAATGCAACAACTTTTATGCAACAATATAAACATACTAATTCACACATACAAAGATATTTACACACACACACACACACACACTATTTTGAGAAGGTCATGCACCCCGTTAAATGCGTGATAGCGCTGGTAAATGGTAAAAGTGAGCTGGTAAACCACTGCAGTTGTACATAAATTCTTGTGAATGCCAAGGATTTGCAACTTGAATGCGCTGCTCGTCTCGACTCAAGTGTGCATTTTCCCAAGAAGAAACGCTGCTGCACACACACTTTCAAATAAAATTTAATAAAAATTTATTTGTTGCATAATATTCCACAAAAGTAGTCACAAAATCGGTAATTCGTGAATGAGCAGCAGAGTGGCATTATTATTCTCAAATTGCTTTATTGCGGTTTTCTTTTTATTTTTCTTTTCCTTTTCTTTTCTTTTTATTTTATAGTCGTACTTAAATTCGAATGCATCACGTAAGAAGGCAGCCTGCAGCAGCAGCGAGCGCTTTTCAGCAGCGACGCAAACAAACGTAATCCATGCATGCAGCGCCGACAAAAGCGGACATTTTGACAGATGGCGGAAGAATTGCTTGCGATTTAAGGCAGCGCAAGTACACGCGCCAAACTGACGCCAAAGCCGTGCAGCTGCAGTGGTGCGGGCTCATTTTGCATTTCAATAATAAAATAACGTGTTTTTTTTACCCTCTTCACAAATATTTTTGAAATAAAGCTTTCTAAAATATCAGTGTTTTTTTTTTCACTAACATAATAATTAGGTACACTAGATTTGACTTTAAAAATATGTGGCAACACTCTTCAGAAATACGTCAAAAAAGGCTATTTAAATCTCTTTCATTTAACACCATCATATATTAAAATAGCTCATTGAACTTGTCATTTAAATTAATTTAGAGTTTATAAACAGTTGGTAACCCTCTACGAAATTATTTTGGCCAAAAAGTATTCTTAATTCTTTTACTGAACTGGTTTCTTTAACATATTAGTGAAATTGAAAATTGAATTTTCAAAAATATGGCAACCTTCTGTAGACATATCTTAGGAATAAATCTTAACTGAATTTCTATCGTTTGACACTCATATTTAAAATTTTCATATAACCTCGTCAACTAAATTGGAATTTTCAACAGGCGGCAATTCTCTTCAAGATTATTTTAGTAGCATAGCTTACCTGAAATTTGCTCTTTTTACATACGTGCTAAAATATTTTATTTACCTTTTTAGTTTAATAGATTTTATTTTTTAAAAGGTGGCAACACCCTTCAAATTATTTTTGAAATAAAGTTTTATTAAACCTATTTAGTTTGACGCCAATGTTGTTTTATTTAATTTAACTCATTCATTAAATTGAGCTTGAATTTTATAACAGGTGGCAATATAGTTAAAATTATTTTAGAAATAAAGCTTACATAAACCTCTCTTGTCTGACACCTCAACTCGAATTTTTCATTTAACTTAATAATTAAATTGAATTTGAATTTTTAAACAGGTGGCAACTGCATTAAAAATATTTCTTCTTAAACCTTTATCATTTGACATCTACTTAATTAAGTGATTAATAATGTAATTTTTAACTTTTGTAGCAGGTGACAGCTCTCTACGTGAGATATCCTATAGCTGAATCCATTCAATCTATATTCTATCTTTGTGCCAAAGTTTATGCAAATCCGTCGAGCAGTTTGAGCATAAAGGATAAGTCAAGCATGTACAAAAAAAAAAAAAAAAATATTCTAAAACCCGAACCAAATTTGTGGTTATTTCTGCGAAAATACAATCGAAAATTTTGTAAAAAGGGAAATAAGGCTACTAATAAGTGCGCCTGAAAAGTTCTAAAGTTAGCCAAAAGTAATTTTTTATGCGATATTGCTTAATTCCAAACACATTTGCATTTTCCATAAGGTCAACAGCTTTTTTGTGGTGTCTCTTTCCAGCAGCATTCGGAAGCGAAGGTGTCGCTGTGGGAGTCCTTTTTTTCCTAAATTTTTGGAGCGCTCCGAGAACGCTCCTTCCAAGTGTTTCTGTGGGAGTCCTTTTTGCCTCCATATTTGGAGAGCTCCGCATTTGGCTATCTGGGGACTATAGTTTCAAAGGTAAGAGATGCGTGCCAGCTAATAGTAGACTCACTGTACATCCGAGTAATACGGAACTCCAAATAAAAAATGAAGACTATCTTCAAAGAGTCTTCGAGGGATCTTCTTGAGTTTGTAAATAGGACACAGAATCCTCAATATCGCTGCAGCTTAGAGGATGATGCAGTGAAGTCATCAAAATCTTGCGAGACAACGGTCTTAATGTTTAAATTAATGGCGTTTCCTTACTTACCGAAAGATGTTGCACAAATGCTAAGAAGAGGGCAATGAAAATGCAAAATTTTTTCTAGAAAAGAAAACGTTATAAGTCTCGGCCCATATTTAGCGTTTTTCGCAAAAGCATAGCTTTCGATTGAATACATTCAATATAAAAATTGTGTGTACTCCTGCTACGAACAGCAAAACCTGTGAGACGGTAAATATAAACCAGCTGATTGAATAGCAGAAATCCTCCTAAAGTACATGGTACATAAGTACATATGTATGTATGTATGTATGTATATGTATAGTATATCTATTAGAATTTCAATATTGCCTGCACTAACGCTAACATTGCATTTTTAATCAACTGAAAAGCGCAAATTGAATAATTCAAAAGCTGCGAGTAGCAGGCAAACAATCAAGAATACAAAAGCCAGAAAGATGTAAAGACAAGAGAGGAGAATGAAAATGAACAGTAATAGGCATCTGGGAAGCTGCATCTATTTTCCCGTAGTAAGTGTGGTGGAAGCAGTAGTTATTCCTAAAATTCTTACATACATATGTTTGTTTGTGTATTTGCTATAGACCTACGTAGGCTCAGTTTTGCAAGGTAAATTTAATCAGAAATTACCAAAATTACTTACCAGAGGCAATTTTTAGCTCTACTCTGCCCATCAAAAGAAGCATTGAAATTCTCGCTTTGCTTGCTCAAAAGCTATGTGAATAAATGAAGTTGTAAATAAATAAAGTGTAGAACAAAACAAAAAAAAAAAAATAAAAAAAAATAAAATATCGTTAGACTAAGCACATTTACGCAATTATAATGAATGCTGCAGTCGAAAGTAAGTAATCGCATTAGTGTAGCCGAGAAACGATTTTGCAACTATTCAGCTATTTAGTGAGGGGGTTAGGTCAAGCAGTCAAATCTCTTTCTTTACAAATCGTTCTCAGTACAAAAACGAAAAAGAAGATTGTAAAGAAATCAGAGATTAAAAAGAAACGTTAAGGTAAAAAAAGAGCAGCATAGTAAAGTTCAATTGAAACAAAAAGGTCTGCAATGCAGTGTGGCAAAGAGATCAAGCGCAGTTGGTCGGGGGAGGTCAATCCATTGAGTGAGCAAGTGAAATTAAATTTTATAAATAGCAAAATGCATTGAAGTGTAGCAATGCTCTCGCCTTATAAATGAACTGTAAGACGCATGAAGATATATCGAGTAAACCAAAAATATATACAAACACATTTGTGAAATGTTTAATGTATACATTAGTCATTGATAGGTATGTATGTACATGTGTACATATGTATGTACATGAGAGTGGAAGAAAAAAAAATTTACGAGATTTGAGAACAGAGTATTTTTTGAGTACTGAGTACTTTCGAGTTCTTTTTTGAGTACTAAGTTCTTTGGAGTACTCAGTATCGATAGTTTAAAAAAGCGAGCGCGGTCGATCCTTTTGAGAATCGAGTTCTGAGTACTTTTGGTATCCACACTACCCAACACTACTTATGTTGTTTTAGCAGCTAGGGCTCGATATGATACCATTATAGGTGGTGGTCAAGAGCTAGGGACTATTTTAAGTCAATTACTAAACGGTTTCGGTTTGTGAATTTTTGTTTATACAGCTTTCGCATTATTTAATGTTAGCTTAGAAGTCCAGAGGTTTTTTGGAGATAACGTACATATATATGAAAATACATACCTTAACATATCCCAATTTGTCTGAAAACAAAATATTTACCTTAATTATATTTCTTTGTGTATCTACGCCCATCTTCTGAGGCGATTACAAAAGTATTCGCGTCTCAAAGACCTTATGCTTTAGTATATACATATGTACATATGTATGTACTTTTGTACATTTTTTTACTGGCATTTTATTTTAGTTACCAACCTATACCAGCATATTTATAGCTTTCGAGTAAAACCAATCAACAGCTAACGGCATATAAATTATCTCATTGCAGTGCAACATTCATTTCATTTAACAAATGTAGTGCATAAGTGTGCGTGTATGTGCATGTCTGTGCGTGTATGTGCATGTCTGTGCGTGTATGTGCTTAGGTGTTGAGAAAAACGCCAACACTTCAAATGCAATATTTTTGCAGCTTTTTACTTGGCCAGCATGTAAAGAAATGTGTGTGCGTGTGCAAGCTGTTTGCAGAAACTGCGATTCATTCATTTTGTACAATGGTTTTTTTTTTTTTTTGTTGTGCAGCCATGCCAGCCACCAAATAACCAACTAAACCAGCCAACCAATATTTTACTCGAATCTTTCGAATCTTTTACCGTATGCGCCACCACACAAAAATTTTTGCAACATTTTGCTACCAAACGCCATACTGTTTTTCTGCAGCCTCCTTTCCAAACGTTAACAAGCGGCACGGCCGCGGTCGGTCGGTTGCCTGCTGGCTGGTTCGTTCAAACAAAGACCAAACTGAAAATTGAATGATGAATTAGCGTTTTTAGTGCGCACATTTCGTTGCACAACCACCACCTACAACATAGTTAGCATTGTTGTTTTAGTTGCCGCACTTGCACTTGCACTTGTTCATTTGTATGTATATGTATGTATATTCACATCTACTCGTACTGTCGTCGGTGGTTCATGCTATCTAAACGTCGCTTTGTTTTTGTTTTATGGCGTCTTTTAAGTTTGCTCGCATTCTTTTTTTTTCGTTTCGTTTTTACGGCAATCAGTTTTTCTATAGCTTCTGCAATGAGCGTTACTTTTATTCACATTTGTGCAAGTTTTTGTATAGGTATGAGTGAGTGTGCGTGTGTGCGTGTGTGTGTGTTGAAAGATGGCTAGATAATTTCGCTTTGGCGTGTAAAAACATACGGGTTTCCTTCGCGGCAGCGTAACGATTTTTGCCGATCAGAGTAGTAGTAACTATGTAAATATCAATTGATTCTTTTCTTATGTAACTACTTTTCCTTTGTCTCCCGGCTCCTTTTTTTTTTTTTTTTTTTGGTAAAACAGTGCTAATGATCCGTAAACGTGCCGAAAAATTTCGAGACGAAAAATATGGTGGTGGAAATTGAATAAATGCAAGAAAGTTTTTTGTTTTTTGGTTTTTTTTTTTTGGTACTCAATATTATTGAATCGTTTTCTTGGTCTTTAAAGATAAAGTCAAAGGATTTGGAATTTATGCGAAACTAAGAGGATTCGGAAAGGAATCTTAGCTAGTTAGTTAGTTAAATATTGGTAGCATTAATCTAGCAAGATAAATTCTCAACAAACTTCAGTTACATTTGCAAGAATTGTGAACAAATGGTAAATTTCCTGTGCTCGGTTGTGTCTAAATTTGCAGCATTTTTGGCAAAAAGTTGGAATAAAAAATCCACAACAACAATGGCCGCGCGGTAGTAGTTCAGTGGTAGGGCCAAAGTTATAATACGAGTACATGTTAGTGAAGCTATAAATACCTTTATGAGATACATACACCTAAGCATGTGAAAAGTAATAGGGACCCGAGATTTTGATCAGTTTTGGCTATTTATAATTTGTTTGTTTAATGTTTATTAGTTTTTTTATAAACATAAGCTCATTATCTAACAAAAACCATATAAATCTAAAATTTACAACCTCAACAAATTTTTTATTAAGAATTTTAAGAAAACTTCCAAATATGCAGTTTGTAGCCCATTAAATTCTGGCTTAATAAAATGCATGTTTCATGTTATGTTCGCCATTTTTTTTACAACTTTCATTTAACTTCACTTGTAAGTACACTGCCGGCAAAAAGTATTGGCACAGCGAATTTTTCATAATATATGCACCATTTTCTATTCTAATATTTTTCCGGTAATTTTTTATAAAAACATGGTTCATTTTACAACAAAAATCAAAAAAATATAATTCCTAAACTTTGTGAAAAACTCGCGAATATTCAGCAAATTTTCATGCAAACTTTAAACCTTTTATTCCGATTTTTAAGAATTTTTTTTAGAGTATGCAGATTTGTAACCCAATCAAGTTAATTATAATAAAGTACAAGTTTTAAGTAGCTAGGAATTAGCGTTTATTTTTGGTAATCTTTTTTTTCACGCAGTCTCTTCCATACACACAATTTTTTTTCGAAAATACTTTATATGGCAAAGGTGCAAAACACCTACAAAAAAAAAAATTCTTAAAAAGTCAAACGATTTTTGACTGACTCCGAACTTCCAAAAAATCTGATTAAAAAGTTGAACATTTGCACGAAAATTTATTGAATTTTCGCGATTTTTGTACAAAGTTAAGAAATTATATTTTTATGTTTTTTGTTGTAGAATGAACCATATATTTATAAAAAATTAGCGGAAACATATTAGAATATAAATTGGTGCATATATTGTGAAAAATTCGCTGTGTCAAGACTTTTTTCCGGCAGTGTACCTTTATAAATTTCGAATCTAACGAATATGGTTCAATTAATTTGTCTAAAATTTCAAATTCCGTTTAGATAGTCTAGCTGAAGCGCAACTAACTTGCCCAATACTCATGGAGGAAATTAAGAAGGAACTCTTCACTGAGCAGTTCAAATGCCTTAGGAGCTAATAAGCGAGTCTGACACCATCTAATTTTGGCTAATAAAGCGCCAGGACCAGACGGCATTCCAAAACTATCGCCCTTATAAAGTCGATCGGTACCAAGATGCATGTATTTCCAAGAGTGCTGCAAATGTCTGGAAGCCCCAAAAAATTCTTAGTTCTACCAAAAACGGTAAACCCTTTCTCGCCAGCTGGCTTTCGCTCCTTGTGCGAGCTAGCGTCTACTGGCGAGGTTTTGTCATCAAAAACCGGCTCGAATCGTTTACAGAAGAGCAGCTGTCAAAGAGCCAATCGGACATAGCCTTTGTTTCTGGAACCATCTGGAGTCAGCCAACAAGAAAGCGGCGATGGCAACAGCAGCTCTCACTAGATCAATGACGAACATAGGCGGCACACGGCAGCAGACTAGACAATTCCTAGCAGGCGTGGTGAGGTCAATACACCTTTATGCGACATCAATGCTACAAACCTACATACGACCTATGTACTCATAGAGTATGTTCAGCTTACCAAACAGTTTCCGTGGATGCAGTACACACCATCGCAGTACTATATGCACTGCATTTCGTGACCCAGGAGATGTCCCAAATAAAAATCACGCGGCGGGATCAACCCCATGCATCTTGTATAACACTTAAACTGCAGCGAAAGAACAATGCGTATACCAGTGGCAGACTCGTTGAAATAGTACAACAAAGTGCAGGTGGATCTATCGCCTCATATCGAAAATTTACAGCCGGCTCAAAAGGCAACATGTAGAGGTACACTACTTCTGGTCTCAATTCATCAGTGGGCATAGCTGTTTTAAAGATACCTTCATCGATTTAGACTTGCAGTAAACCCTTACTACGAGCAATGCGGACCAGTAGCTACCGAGCGTGTATTTTTCAAATATTCCCATTTTGGCGCCTGGAGGTGTGCACTAAAATGTAAGCTTAGTTTGTCCGTAATACCAGAAAATATACTATGCTTTCCCAAGTATTACAATTCCTCCCACACAATCCATAATGACAACTGCAAAGATTATAAGGAAAACCCATTTTCTTGAAAAGTTACGGCGCATGGAGGGCGAGCCTCTCAGATAATATCGAAGAACCAGCAATAAACTGCTGCGTCAGGAAAGTACTTGACTTGGAAATGAACTCGTTAGTGTCACACAACAAAAGGAGAAAATTGTTGTCTTTGTTGTATCGGCTTACTAAGCACTCCCTAGACCTTCATCGAGCTCAACTAATGGGATATCCAGAAAGTGCGCAACTCTAACTGGGTTTGCCCATAGGGACAAAGGCGTTAGCTGAGTGGGGTTCTTTGAGCATTTGAAGAGGTGGCATGAGGTGAGTATCCGCATGAAGGTACGAATTTACCGTGCCGCAGTATCCAGTGTGAATTTGGCCAAAAGCGGTGCGAGTCTTCCGGGGTAGACACCCAGTAGTCCCTTGCACATCGGGTAGATGTGTTCCTAAAAAGGGCAGTCACCGGTCGGGAGTCGATGTGAGTCGATACCGATACCGACTCCCTGTGAATGCAGTTTTTGGCCCGTCGGTATTCTGCCGGGCCAGTCTTCGGCAACCACACGAGCGCTGCATAGAATTAACAGGCCAATTGCCTTCTATGTTGCCAACAACGTTTCTTTGTCTTCGCCTCAGGCCGGCTGGCGACTTGAGTACCCTGTTACGGCTTTGTACTCTATTGACAGTTGCGGTTATTTGCGCCGAAAAGTAGAGCAGACTGTTGAAGGCGACACAAATAATTTTTGGGTTTATGCATCGTCGGAACTGTAGTCGGACCTCCTTCTTCCAGGTGGTAAAAAGCGTTGCCAAAGAGTTCGCAGGGGAGAGGGTTAGGCTACTTGCAGTGAAGAACCGAGAAAGTTCGCAGAGGTAATTGTTTACTTTCGAGCGCAATTCATCAATTCCATTCCCGGACGCCAGTATCAAGCAGTCGTGAGCATAAGACACAATTCTGACTCCTAATGGTGGTTGAGGGAGTTTAGTACTTATATTTGCATTTTATTTGAAAAATGTTTTTGCTACCATATCCACATTCTTTCAATATCAACTCCTCGCTTAGTTTTTCATATGCAACATTTTGCTGGTACCTAAGAAAAATTGCTCCTATCACATTCTTGGTTAAAGTGCACTTGCACCAGTGGCCCCAATGCATAGATACAAACGAACACTGAATCGCTGATTGCCTGTGCAAATGCTGCACAAGCTTATCACAGTCCAATAAATACATCGAAAACAGCTTTTCAATGACCTAAATGCGCAAATTCATGGCAAAGTGGAGCTAAGGTCTGCCACTGCGTATACGTTTTATCGTCAAAGTGGAGCTCTGATGGGAATAAAAAATAAATTTGGTTAAAAAAGAAATAAGAAGTGATGACCTTTAAGGTAAATTGGAGTGAAGAAATAAAATTGTCTAGAGAAAGTGAGTCTCTAGTATGTATGTATATGAGAAACGCTTGCAAGTGAATGCAAACATACATATATATGCACCTAGCATGTGGCAAAAAAAAAAAACAAAATTAGCGACCAGCAAAGCAAATTGGTTCGTTTCAGCAGCAAGCCAAAAATATCTTAAATGCCAGCGAATATACATACATACACGTGTAAGTAAGTATGTGTGTGCTGACTGTCCACTACATGCACGTACGTAGTTGGCTAGCTTTTATTTTGCCTTACAAGCTGAAACTGCACATATGTATGCTTGTTAGGCAGTGCTGTTCACTGCCATGCCAAAAGAAGCTTTCTTTACTCCTGCCATTGCCATTAGCCAAACTGCTGCTTCAGCATCAGAGCACCAATCTTTCGCTCCGACTTCCGCTACATATCGGACATTTAATCAATATTGTCGTCGTAGGAAAGTTTGTGCATTCGTTCTTGCTTGGAGGTAGCACCCGCATACATACATACATACATACTTACTTGTGTAGCAACTACTCGCAAAGGTTGCGAGCACTCTTTTGCATTCCGGCCAACTAAGCAGAAAACATTTTGCAATTACTTGCCGCCACTAAAAGATGGTTGCAGATGCATATAATGGATGCATGCAGATGCTTGTTTTATGTTTTCAAGGCCCACACGTAAACTGTTAGCGTCTTTACACATACATACATAAGTACCTACTCAATTACGCACATATGTATGTACACTAAGGAGGTCCCAAAATGCATGTAAAAAAGTGAAGTCGGAATTTTTATGCCCTCACCTCCTAAAATTGTTCTATACCGAAAAAATATCGCAATTTATTTATTATCAAGTCAAAAAATAATTAGCGGTCGCTCAAAGAGGTCAAAGTTTTCCATGTATTTTATATAGGAGAAAAACCACTTTTTGTTGAAATGGTATAGAATTCATGAAAACCAAACAATTTCTGGTCAACATACTCCGTTTCTCTTCAAGATATGCCCAGTAATAATACTAAATTATTTATTTAACTATTTTTTCAAAGTAACTATATTTTATAGGTCCGCCAAAACTCCCAGAAAATGCAATGTGGGGTCAAATAAAAAATCGTTGGTATTAAAAGTATTTAAATAAATAATTGAGTATTGTTACTGGAAGTCTCCTGAAGATAAGCAGAACTTTTCGATCGAAAAATATTGACTTTCAAGAATTCTATACCATTTCTAGGAAAAAATTAATTTTTTCCAAATAAAAATACATGGAAAACTTTGAGCGCTTTGACTAACTCCCTCTAACTATTTTTTGATTTCAAAATTCCAACATTATTTTCTTTGAACCACCCTAATGTACACACATACATTTCTATGTATCTCGAAGTATGCAGCAAAAAGGCGTTGTTAGCATTCGCATTGGTGTTGGGAGTGCTGGCAAAGTAGGCAATTTCACTTGCTGGCTCAATCGAAATTTATAGACACATACCAGCATTAACATGTTGTTCACTCTAATGAACGATATGCAAGGTTCAGGTGTAATTTCTTGTTGCTGGGCAATGGCCTTGTATTGCGAAATGTAAGCGGTGAGCCGCTTGTTGGGTTGCATTAAGTACGTGGGGCTATGATGAGGTTGAAGTTGCAGTTACCATTACCTAATTGCGGTGTTAAATGCATAGCCAAGTGTGGATTGCATTGCTTTTGGTTGCTTGTGGCCTGCGAAAAGTGCCATGCATCCTGGGTGTAGATTACAGCGGTGAGGTAATGTAAATAATTTAAAGGTAAATATGAAAAAATATTTAGTAAGTTGTAGTTTTTTCAAGAGCAGGAGGCAACTATTGCGGAGGAACCGTTGTTTTATCTTAAGCTGCTTCGTTGCAATTACCGAGCTGCTGAGGCAGGCGGTGTTGTGTATTCTGGGGACTTAAAAGTATCGGGGTAGTTGGTTAGAATTTTGGTGTGACTGAATTTGAGGTCTTTCCTTTTTGAAAGTGCTTTATGTCTTACTGCATTTTAGCTCAACTGTAGCTTTCCAAAAAGTTTTACCTGCGGAAAGTTTAGGAGTATTTCCAGCGCTTTATAGGGTGCGGATGGAAGCGCTTCTGTGATTGGAATGCATGCCGTCGATTGCTATATAAATCCGGTGCATTATGTGGAGTTCCTTGCCTATAGCCGTTTTGCAGGTGTGGAGTGTAGTAAAGGTCTTTTTGCCCAACTTCTCTACGCCTCGTTGTCAGGTTAATTTCCTCTACAAGATGACGCCCAAGTATTTTACTTCGTTCAAGAGCGACAGCGTTACGCCGTTTAATGTAGAAGGTGGAAAAAAGGGGATTTTAGTTTTCCTTCTAAAGACTGTGACTATTCTGCCGGGTTTGCCTTCAGTACGCATTCTTTAGACCAGGTTCCCACGATACTTAAGGCATTCTGCAGCAGTTCGTCCAGAATTTGTGTGTAATTACCAGCTGCGATTAGCCCAGATTATCCTTCTTAAACTAAAAACAAAGAAGTCACGGACGTTGTTGGGCTACCCATGGAGAACTTGGAATATGGACAACACAATAAGTACTTATGTGTGACTTTTTTTCTTAAGGATGACAACTAGTATTTTCTGTCTCGTATTCTTCAAAAAAAGAAGGCTACGTGTCCCACCTAAATTTTTTCTACTTGTTTTAGCTCAAAGCATGTGTATATTGTGCTTAACATGAGAAATAGACTAAACCACTTTTCCGTTTGCCCATTTCCTTAAGCTGCATATTCTTGGACTGGCTCGAAATAGGCACAAACAAGACAGAAAGGGAGCTCTGGTATGACTTTAATACGACGAAGATCTCAGTTCTGCTTAATATGTATTGAGAAGTGAATTGAATTTTATTAGGATGCCTTGGCTTGTAAAAAAGCTTGTAATAAAAGAACTAGTGTTAAATAGTCTGCACGGAATTTCTGTTTAATAGACTAAAAACGAAATAAATAAATATAATTTATCGAGTTATCACCGCGTATCGAATTTTATTGTGTTGCCATCGAAGTTTGTCGATATCTTTCGGAAAATTTGCTGTTATCAAAGATAACCAAGTTGTTGGTATTTACAAAAAAACTGTTTCTCCCCCCTCATGCTTCTCTCCTTCGTTTGCAAATGAAAAATTCCGAATTTGCAATGAAACTTTGTGACATTGTGAACGCATTCGCTGCACAATTATAAAAATATTTTATGTGTACAATATATGTATGTAAACGTAGTTGTCTCGCTTANTGCCAGCCATTAACCGCACATTGTTGATAAACAATTTTGCTTGCAACGAATTTGTACCATCGAACAAAAAAAAATAGTAATTGAATGGACAGGCATTTTTTTTTTGTTGGTCGGGTTGAATTGTTCAATTAAAGCTTATTGATGGTACATCCGATATGAATAACTGCAGGAAATGTCGCATGTAAGTGTGCGTAGGGTAGGTGGAGAAGGTGACCAAAAAAAGAGCCAACTCAAATGGCGGAAACCTGGTTAGTGGTTTACAACAGCTGGCAAAACAATGCAGCGCGGGGGCAAATAGTGTATTTCGATAAGCGAAAGTGTATATACTACACACATATACATATATGTATATGCAAGTGCATGTGTATGTGTATGATGTTGTAATTAATGCAGTCCATATTAATGATCACCCGCGTAGCTGTCAGAAAAGTGACAGTGGGTGTATAAAAATTGAGCGAGGGAATGGCATAAAGTAAAAGGAGAACATAAAAAAAAAA
>NW_016168925.1:0-187 GCF_001687245.7 Rhagoletis zephyria
TTCGTGCTGTCGAAAGCGGCTTTGAAATCGGCAAATAAATGGTGTGTGTGATCCTATCCTCGCGGGTCTTTTCCAAGATTTGGTGTATTGTGAATACCTGATCTATGATGGATTTTCCAGGCCTAAAGCCACACTGATAAGGTCCAATCAGCTCGTTTACAGTGGGCTTCAGTCTTTCGCACAATAC
>NW_016168925.1:245-18366 GCF_001687245.7 Rhagoletis zephyria
TGGATTTTCCAGGCCTAAAGCCACACTGATAAGGTCCAATCAGCTCGTTTACAGTGGGCTTCAGTCTTTCGCACAATACACTCGATAAGGCCTTATAACCTAGCTTAGAAGGCTTATTCCGCGGTAGTTGGCGCGTATGGCGGCGTCGCCTTTCTTGTGGATTGGGCAGAGCACACTTAAATTCCAGTCGTCGGGCATGCGTTCATCTGACCATATTCTGCATACGAGCTGATGCGTGCACCTCATCAGCTCCTCGCCGCCGCACTTGAATAGCTCGGGTGGCAGGCCGTCAGTTCCAGCAGCTTTGTTGGTTTTCAGCCGCGTAATCGCTATTCGTACTTCGTCATAGGCAGGCGGTGGGACAGCTACTCCATCATCATCGACTGGGGACTCGGGTTCGTCTTCCTCACTACTTTCAGCGCTGCTACCATTCAGTAGGTTATAAAAGTGTTCCCTCCACAATTNGTCCATTCGAACGACATGGCCAAGCCAGCGGAGCCGCTGAATTTTAATTCGCTGCACTATGTCTATATCGTTGTAAAGCTCATACAGCTCATCGTTAAATCGTCTGCGATATTCGCCATCACCAACGCGTAAAGGCCCGTAAATCTTTCGCAGAATCTTTCTCTCGAAAACTCCAAGAGCCGCATCATCAGATGCTTTCATTGTCCATGCCTCCGCGCCATACAGCAGCACAGGCATGATGAGTGACTTATAGAGTGTGATCTTTGTACGATCTTTGATTATTGTGAATGCGAAAGCGAATACGAATGTTAAAATTAATGCGGAAGCTCCGCGGTTGCGAATGCGAATGTTAATATTCGCAACAACCCTGGTATGTACATATGTATGTTTGTGTATGTAAATATGCACATATCGTCGCCTGGGTAAAAGATTGTTGTATTATTCGCACGTACGTATGACGCTTACGACAATCTTGTACCCAGGCGACGATATGTAGTACAAACGAAAACAAATATAATTAGCTGCTCGTTGATATCAATGCGGACTATACTGATTGTCAAAAATTATGTGTTTGTTGTAAATTTGTTCATGTTTGTCATTGTGCGTGTAATTTTCTAGAGTAGTTTTGTGCTCTCGCTATCTCCTTGTATTAACTCGTCCTTCGTTGGTATACTCTGCTGAACATATGTGAGGATGATAGCAAGG
The DNA here is from genome assembly GCF_001687245.7 of Rhagoletis zephyria. Classification (NCBI taxonomy): domain Eukaryota; kingdom Metazoa; phylum Arthropoda; class Insecta; order Diptera; family Tephritidae; genus Rhagoletis; species Rhagoletis zephyria. The sequence continues at coordinate 1,416 of NW_016168925.1, forward strand.
CCAACCTATACACTGAAGAGCAAAACTGGAACAATAGAACGGAAAGTTGAGTTTGTGGTAATGTACTTCTTCAGTTTATTTACTTTATGGTAATTCAAACTTGCATTTCGCCTTACCGATGTTTAGCTAAACGTTTGACCATAAAAATTTTAAGATTCGCAAATGGAAACTCAGAAAAATATGACCAAACAAAAATTAACTGGATTGTTCCAGTTTTGCACCCTCTTAGTAATTGCTGAATTTTATAATTCAAAGAGGAGTTCTGGCTCATTTCCTGCTATTTTGTAATCAAGGCGCGTGGAATTTTCGCTGTGAGTGCATTAAGTGCACATACCAAACAAAAAGATTTTAAAGTTTTTGCAAAACGGTCAGAAAGGCCACGCTGTAAAGAAAGAAATCACATCGGCCAAATTTCCGTTTTATGGTTATCTAAACAAGCGATAAAAGGGCGGACCTCAGTCTGCAAGATCAAGAGGCCACAAAAAATTGCAATTTGCCAGGCTGGGCATATTGTAGGGTATCTAAATGCCAATAAACTTAGGTTCCAAATCAAAAATTACTGTTTTATCACTACAAAATAAGTGACTGGACATTATGTAAGACATGGGAACAAGTTATTGCAGCACAAAAATAAAGAGGAGGAAGCTTGCTTTGACATCCAGAAAAATGTTTAGTCAGAAACGCATTTTTACTAAGANTACAAAATAAGTGACTGGACATTATGTAAGACATGGGAACAAGTTATTGCAGCACAAAAATAAAGAGGAGGAAGCTTGCTTTGACATCCAGAAAAATGTTTAGTCAGAAACGCATTTTTACTAAGAAAAAACATTGGATTGGTATTATTTTGAAGCGGGAATTTACAAGTTCTTCATAAACGACCACATTATTCTACCAAAATTCACTATTAATTACGGCTCGGCCATAAATTTTTTAACCTTCATCAGAGATACGCGTAACGTCCCAAAATATTTAAACTATTAGGTTTGTATGTGTTACACATAATGTGTACATTTAATGATGTAGGGCCGTGTGACGCTTTAGGGAGTAAGAACTGTGGTAAAATCGATGGTAAAAAGAAAAGTGACAACAAATGACATTTTCAAAGAATTTGGCGATTTCTGAGGATATATTTCGCAGGCTTTTATCAATTNCACTATTAATTACGGCTCGGCCATAAATTTTTTAACCTTCATCAGAGATACGCCTAACGTCCCAAAATATTTAAACTATTAGGTTTGTATGTGTCACACATAATGTGTACATTTAATGATGTAGGGCCGTGTGACGCTTTAGGGAGTAAGAACTGTGGTAAAAAGAAAAGTGACAACAAATGACATTTTCAAAGAATTTGGCGATTTCTGAGGATATATTTCGCAGGCTTTTATCAATTTTAACAGGACAATGATCATAAATATCCTCCGAAACTGGGGTCATATAGATATAAATCCCAAGCTTTTATAATCATGAAGTGACCTGCGTAAAGCCCAGAATTGATTCAACAGAAAACTTATGGAATTGTTTGAAAATGCCACTGTTCAATTGCGAAGATTCGCCCAATCGCATGCAAGACCTTGGGCATGGCGTTGTGGAAAACCGGTGCGCGTTCTCAACAGATTTCATCTAAAACCTGTGCGAAAGTATCCCGAGATGACCATAAAAGCTAAAATATTCAAATTGGTTATGGCCAATTTATTAAAAGTCAAGCAAATGGTAAAATTTTCTGTCGGGTGCAAAACTGGAACAATCTAGTTGCTACGTTTTTTTGCAATGTTCTTCTTTATCTGCTTGTATTACTTATTGTTTTTATGGCCTTCTGATGAAATAAACATTGGAAATGTGAATTCCGAAACTAGATTACAAAGAAGTCTTCATATATTGCGAATATATCGCAAGAAAATTCACATTATGTATTACTGTTACGGTTTTGCTCCTCAGTGTATAAGGTAGTGTTACAGGAGCAGTTCAAATTTTCGCCCGATGTTTCTCAAAGAAAGCCATAAACGTAACCACAGTATATACAGTAATAAACCTTTTCGCAGTTTTTCACCAACTGGTCCCCGAGGAGTACTTTTTGGTTGTGAGCAGCGTTTTCGTTTTGCGAGCACGGCAACACTTACTGTGGGGAAATTCTTCTAATGATTATAAAAAGTTCTTTTCGAGGATAAAATATATATAATTGTGTTATTTATGAACAAAATGTAAAAAAATATAATATCAATGCTTAATTAAGAATAATATCAATAGTAAAGTACATAATTATTGCCTGTGTTTCTTTAAACTGGAAACTCAAATCGTAATTATAGCACTGGATGGAGTTTTCTTAAATGTAAATTTAAAATCAATAAAATATACATTGTAAGATTATATTTTTATGATAAACTTAAAACTTGTGAATTTATCATGGAAAATTCTAAATTTCCGAATATATTTAAGCCTTTATTCCAAAACAAGGTTGGTATAGGTATAGAGACTGTAAAGCCTGCCAGCCCATCCGCCCAGAGAGCTCATTCCCTACAAGACGTGATTGACAGAAACTCCAACACATTCACAACGAAAACTAACACATATGCAAAATTGTATATGTCAGTTTGGCCCTGTAGCGAATGACTGTCATTTGATCGATCAAGTGAGTGGCAATGCTGATTCAAGTAACGGCTGTTGGTTGCCATATTAACCGCAAGATTCACTAGGGCTGCATTTTGTGCTCGACAAAAGTAGTTGTACCTGCCAAATAATGTCGTGTACTGAAGTACTTGGATATAATTTTGAACTTAATTGGGGTCTTCATCAAAAGTGATAAACTGTTGATAAACTTGATAAAATGTTAAGATTTCTTCGCCTTACATGCGTTTTGTTTTTGGTTTTACTGATTTGACAGCACACCCAGCAAAAGCAAAAACAAAATACATGCAAATTTTGGGGCGAATTGAGATTTGAAATAACACCCGCAATACAAAATAATGTGGTGTTTGTTGTAATCTAAATTCGCCAGGAACAACACCTTGTATAAATTCGTCTTGATTCAGCCCTTATAGGTTGCCAGGTGGTCGCTTTTGCTAAGAAAACATGAAAGCAAGTGAACACAATGGACGAGGTAAGAATGAAACGTAACTAGCGATATAAGTTAAATAATAAACAATTTTGTGAAATTATTTACCAAAGGTGCGTTCATGAAAGAATGCGGATAAACTGATAAATTTAACCAATTTATCCCTTTATCACTTTAGATGAAGACCACTAATTAGTTTAAACGATAATTTTATCATTGTATCGACCCTCTCATAGCAAAAGTAAGTAAAAATAAAAGTTTTTATTGTGCTATGCCATTTTTTTTTATATATAACCGTAATAAATAAGACCGTATTTTAAAGTACTTGGTACTGAAGAAGTTCAAATGCGCACATCAACTGAAAAAAGAAACACGCAAAACAAAAAGATGCTCAAAACTCAAAGTGCTGTGGAAAAATAAAGACAAGTTTTATAAAATACTTCATTTAAAATGAAGAAAAAAGCTTTTGATAACGTCATGAGTAAGAAAAACTGATTTACGAATCCAATATTAAAAAATTTTATCGCCATCGCTAGTTCTCTACCACTGCAGTCCTATTGCGGTGTGGATTTAATAGAAACAAAATTAAAAGGTGCAGAGTATGCATAAGCCATGGTAATGAATTATATTATGGAATACATATTTCAGGTTCTAATTGCTTTTTTTATATCATAAAAATAAAAGGTGTGTTTGAGGACGTAGCCAGCGGTATTAAACATTTATTTTCGGATGAGGCATTGCTGCAGTTTAACTGGAGCGGCAGATGGGAGAGAAAACCACTAAACATAATTCACTTGTCACAAATTCTCAAAAATCAACGCAAGTTCTTATATAAATGGTCAAAACTTATAAAGAAATAGTATCCCTACATATGTATGTACATATCTTTAACAATATAAATTTTTTATTAATCTATTTCATTCCACATAGATGCATTTAAAAAGATGTCATGTTGAGTTCCCCAAAGAAATCAAGAAGGTAACTGAGCTCAGCCATCACCGCTTACACCAAAAATATAAAAACACATCGGCTGGGAATGTATAATATTAAGATATTAGATTTAAGTATTTACATCAAGGTTGATCATAATTGTCGAAGATTTGCATCACTGATGATTAAAATTTGAATGCCGAACTCAAAGGGAGTAAGCAGTCTAGCAATATGCCAAAACATATATGTTAGAAGGAGATGAAGCATCACACGTACACAAAAGTTTCCATCCGATTTTTCACACTGTCCTTTAGAATTTGATAGAAACTTGTAGGTAGCCAGTGACAGAAATCTCTATCAGTATTGCTACTCAAATGATTTGTCAAATGATAGTCACTGTTCTTGCAGGGGTATTTCCAATAGTCCTATTTATTGATTGCTTTACAGACAACCTTATTATCCTTCTGACTATCCTTCTGAACTTTTTAACAAGCAGTGTGTTCTTAGTTTATGTTACCCTACCGAGTAACAATATAATGTTTGAAACGATGTTTAAAGTTGAAAAAATTAAGAAAATTTGGGTTTTTTTTGTAATTTTACGCTACAAAAACTCCCAACAATCGAAGTCAACTAACAGAATGTTATACATAATTTTAAAGGCCAATCAATCCTCTAGTTAAGCCGTCAATAGATAAGTCCCTCAAGTACGAGAATAAGGAATTTTTTTAATAAAAAAAAATGGAGGGTTCAGGAACTATAATACCCTGTTCGGGCCGACATCGAAAACATGGTTTCGTTGCTATAACTGGTTTTCGTCCTTAAAATTGTGTTTTCGTTCATCTGTAAAACAAGGACCAGTTTTCGCCGAAAACTACTTGAAAACTCACGTTCCACTCATTCTAATCGGTGTCTTCACTAGTACTTTATACATATTTATCGAAGTGGAAGTCATATTTTCCAGGCGATTGCGCCTCTTACATTCCGCCCAACAGTCATGAATCTTTGTACAAACGTCATGTTAACAATGTAACCTCACTTCACTCAAGAATTGGACATCACCAGTTATGTGTGCTTGGCGACTTTAACTTAAGCAACATTTCTTGGTCGTACTTAGATAACTTAGGCTCTCTAGTTTCATCAAATGTATGTAGATCTTTCGAACAATACTTAGTTGACAATTTCGCTAGCTTAGATCTTCGTCAAGTTAATAGTTATTATAATAAGCTTAATAGAATTTTAGATTTAATTTTCTTATCAAGTAATTTGAATTTTAAACTCAGGGAATGTTGCTCGTTAATGTCTTCTGTTGGCCTGCACCATCTTCCTCTAGAATTAGATTTGGAATTTTATGAATTATTGAATGCCTCTCCTGGGAGTGATATAAATAATTTATATAACTTATATAACTTTGGTAATTATGCGACTCCTAAATAATATGTTGCTTGGGATTGATTGGGACCATCTGCTCCTAAACGAGGATGTAGTAAGTTGCTTTCAACTTTTTAAAACGAAGGTGCATAATCTGTGTCTTAAACATATCCCAGTTTTCTCTAAAAAAGATATAGGCTACCATGGTACAATGCAGAGCTTAAACGACTAAAAAAATCGCTGCAATAGATCGTATAAAAAATTCAAGTTATCCAAGAATATACATTATCATGACATGTACAAATCTTGTCTGTTTGATTTTAAGACTCTCGATCAGTTCCTGCGTAAAAGCGACGTTAGTAATTTCGAAAAGAGTATAAAGAGATCTAATATTCCATGTTCGATGTTTTATAAAAAAAAAGAATGCTTTTAATGCCCAAGATACGTCGAATCTTTTTGCAGACTNTCAGTTCCTGCGTAAAAGCGACGTTAGTAATTTCGAAAAGAGTATAAAGAAATCTAATATTCCATGTTCGATGTTTTATAAAAAAAAGAATGCTTTTAATGCCCAAGATACGTCGAATCTTTTTGTAGACNATACATTATCATGACATGTACAAATCTTGTCTGTTTGATTTTAAGACTCTCGATCAGTTCCTGCGTAAAAGCGACGTTAGTAATTTCGAAAAGAGTATAAAGAGATCTAATATTCCATGTTCGATGTTTTATAAAAAAAAAGAATGCTTTTAATGCCCAAGATACGTCGAATCTTTTTGCAGACTTTTTTTAGCGGAAATTTTGTATCCGAGACTGACAGAGTTGACGTTGTTAGCAGCGCTATTTCTGAATCATGTCAGTCGTTCGGTTTTCTGTCATTAACAGAAGAGGATGTTTCAAAGGGCATCTTAAACCTTAAGGCATCGACGTAAACAGATGCGAATGGGCTATCTCCTTTTCTGTTCAAAAACTGTGTGGCTCTTATTAGACCTTTGACAATAATTTTTACCTTATCCATCTTTTCGGGAACATTCATTAGTGATGGGAAAAAACATATAATACTTCAATTCTCAAAAGTGCAAACAAAAATGATGTCTCGAATTATAGACCAATAGCTAAATTAACCACAGTTGCCAAACATTTTGAAAGTATTGTCAAGGATAAAATGTGGCACGCTGTCCAGAATGTCATTTGCCCGAACCAGCACGGTTTTGTCAAAGGAAGATCTACCGTCTCAAATCTCACTATCTTTACCGAAGATTGCCTTGCGCGTTTCGAGTCTGGGTACCAAGTCGATACTGTATATACAGACTTTTCCAAGGCACTTGACAAGGTCTCACATAAAATTTTGACCGCTAAACTAGCTTGTCTGGGTTTCCATTCAAAGTTTCTTGATTGGATTAGCTCTTATTTATACAATAGGCACTGCGATGTAGCACTGGAAAATATGTTTTCCCGTTACTTCCATGCGAGCTCTGGAGTTCCTTGGCCCCCTTCTGTTTATCATTTTCATGTTCATGTTCAGTTCCTGCTTCTTATTCTCGAAATTTCAAATGTATTCAGACGATCTCAAAGTTTATTCTGTTATAAAAAATTCTGAAGATGCCTTTTCCCTTTAATCTGATCTTAATAGAGTAACGTCCTGGTGTGAGACTAACTGTCTTAGTGTGAATATTAATAAGTGTTATCTCTCGGCTTATTCCAGAAAGCTAAATACAATTAATATCTCATATACTATATCTGGCTGCATTCTTAAATCAGTAGTTCAGACCAAAGATTTAGGAATTTACTTCGACTTTCAATAGCCATATTGATTTCATTATTCTATTCATTGTTAGCCTTTTCAGATCCATTTACATTAAAAACCGTATACATAGCTTTATTAAGGTCTCACCTTGAGTGTGCTGCCAATATTTGGCTCTGTAACCGCCAAAGCGATTTCGGCCAACTGACGCCAATTGGAAAAGCCAAGTGAAGCCAGAATACTTTCAGAGCTGGGGCGACGGTGTCCATTCGAACGACATGGTCAAGCCAGTTGAGCCGCTGTATTTTAATTCGCCAAATACCAGCACGGTCATGATGAGTGACTTATAGTGTGGTTTTCGTACGTCGAGAGAGGACTTTACTCCTGAATTGCCTACTCAGTCCAAAGAAGTACTTGTTGGCAAGAGCGATTCTGCGTTGGATTTCCATGCTGACATTATTATCAGTGTTAATGCTGGTTCCCAAGTAAAAGAAATTCTCTACTTTCTCGAAATTATAACTGTCAAAAGTGACGTGGGTGCCAAGCCCCGAATGTGCTGACTATTTGTTTGATGACAGGAGATACTTCGTCTTGTCCTCGTTTGCCACCAGACCCATTCGCTTTGCTTCCTTGCCCGATTTGGAAAAGCCAGGACAGACTTCGCAGTTTTTCTTACCGATGATGTCAGTGTCATCGGCATAAGCCAGCAATTGTACGCTCTTGTAGTAAATTGTTCCTGAGCGGTTCAGTTCTGCAAATCTTATTATCTTCTCCAACATCAGATTAAAGAAGTCACATGAAAGAGAGTCGCCCTGTCAGAAACCCCGTCTGGTGGCGAACGGCAACAGAGCAGAGCTGGTGGTATTGCTCAACGTCATTTTTCACAGCCGTATGAGTTTTGAGGGGATGCCAAATTCAGACAGCGGCATATAGGAAACTCCTTTTAGTGCTGTCGAAAGCGGCTTTAAAGTCAACAAATAGGTGGTGAGTGCCGATCCTTTTCTCTCGGGTCTTTTCCAAGATTTGGCGTATTGTGAATACCTGGTCTATGGTAGACAATACATTCGATAAGACCTTGCAACCTATGGTTACAAAACTGTGGCAGCCATACAAAGATGAATTAAGGCAGTACAAAAAATTAGTAAAGAAAGCTAAAAAGGACTCTTGGCAGTCCTATTGCACATCCATAGAGAACTGTAGGGATTCCGCCAGACTAATGTAATAGTCGACTGGATTGTAAATAAGAAATTGCTTTCTTATTGGAAAAATATATATATGTACATATTACTGGCAAGTTGCCGACATTATTGCCGCAACATGTTGCTAAGGTCGAACTTCTACTTCTGGTGAATGCATATTTCGCTGTTCGAATGTTAAAACGAATAGAAAAAAATGCACTGAACAATAACACAAATTTCTCGAAAATCGAAACACATAAGTAGGTTTTTGGGTTTAAATCGGTCTTTTCAACCGAACCACCACCTTGACCAGATTACCAGAGGAAAATTTGTAAGTTAGAAATTTTACCAGGAATTTTACCAAGAATATTAATAAAAAAATAATTTTAAATTTGGGTAGGTTTTCGAAATCAAAATTCTCGGGGTTCTTCCGTCAGTTGGATGGCTTATCTAGTCCATTTTGTTCATTTTGGTGGAGTATTTTCTTTCCGAAAACGTTCCAAATTTCCTAAATCAAGGTAAATAGAACGTCCACAGATATTTTCTTATATATATATGTATGTTCCAAAACTTATACGATGTCAAAACCAATCGTATATACATACGTAACCGCCCAACATTTTAATTTTCATATGTACTTATACATTTGTATATACCACTTTTAGACGCGGTAGGTTACCGTACTTATCCGTGCCTGGGCGCACAGAAAACCAAAGTGGCCAGCCGGGGTCGCCATCGGCTAGCTTCAATACAAATTGAATACCCTGCGTCAGTCACCTAGAATCATCTGCACCGCGCGGTTTAATTAACCATAAAACTCCAACTCCAGAAAATTTCGAGGGGCCTCATGGCCGGCTGTCCGAAAAGTGCTAAAAAAAAGTGAACAGAAAAATAAAATAAGAATTTTTGGAACAAACGCGTACAATTGAGTAGAGCCCATAATTTGAAAAGAAAAGAACATATAAAACTATTGAAAAAAAAACAAAATTTGGAAAAATTGCGTAGGGAAGTGAGTATAGCTGATAAGAAAAACAGATAAAGAAAAATTAAAAAAAAAATTAAAAAAAAATTGTATAGTTAAATTAATTGTATGAAATTGCCAAAAAAAGCGGCAAAAAAAGTGATATTAAAAAAATTGCTGTGTAAACTGTACCTAGGAAGNGAAAAAAAAAACAAAATTTGGAAAAATTGCGTAGGGAAGTGAGTATAGCTGATAAGAAAAACAGATAAAGAAAAATTAAAAAAATAAATAAAAAAAAAATTGTATAGTTAAATTAGTTGTATGAAATTGCCAAAAAAAGCGGCAAAAAAAGTGATATTAAAAAAATTGCTGTGTAAACTGTACCTAGGAAGGGCAGGTAAATACAGTGATTAGGTACATAAGTACATAAAAATCTGAAAAAACAACAAAAAACAAAACAAAAACAAAAGGAGAATACATTCACATAAGTAACTAAGTAGGGTGTAGGGTATAGTGGAAAATTGTACGAATGTGAATCAATATGGACTGGTTTTGGAAAAACAAAGTTATTTTGAGCAACGGGTCATAGTGAAAAAGGTAAATGTTTGATTCNGATTGCTTACAACGACAGTAGGTAGAAGTTGCGGTTCTTCCTCTGCAAATTACCTATGGCATACCCACTACATCCATGGATTCATTACAAATCTGGTGCCCAACGTGGGGCTTAAAAGCGAAGGTTTCGGCTATATTTTATCATGCTTTTAGTTCCCCAGAATGAGGATTAGCTTGCTACGTTTTGTCCCACATAATGAGATAGAATTTACCAAGTTTCGACCTCGTAATTAATAAATTTTGTCGAATACTATGTCTCCATTGAGAGATTTATCCACTAAGATTTAATAAATCCAAATATTTGACGTTTGCTTATGTATGATTTTATAAATACAGTTGCGGACATTGATATACAGACAGATAAAAAGAAGGTACCAAGCGGAATTTCATTATATGAATTCTGAATATTATTGGCTTCTTATTCGAGGTAAATATGTATCTATGTATAATATGTAGTTTGGAAAGTGTAAAGAATGGTACGATATTCCGAATCATTTTTCCGAATTTAAGAAAAATTATCAAAACGGTAAAAAACATTTGCGGAAAGAAAAAATTTTGTAGAACTCTCGTATTCATAGGAGGGAACCGAAAATCCAATCGTGGGCCTTTGGCATATCATGAATACGAACTGAGTTCTAGAGGATTTTCGGTGCAATGTTATCGAAGCAGAACCATTACCGAAATTTATAAATTTTTTGTCGCAGCGCATAAATGACTTATAGAAAGCGGAGAATACTCTGCATGATATTACTATAAAACATTTCTTCTAAATATTTAGTTTTTAAAATAATATTTTCTTAATTTATTACAACCAAAGTTATGTAAATATGTATTACTAATTTTCCTCCTAAACTAAAAATTCCTCCTAAACGAAAATTCATGTTTTTATTATAGGCTAGATTTCAATGTCCTCAACTTTATAATGAAAACACAAATGTCATTTGACTTACGGCATGTGAATTTGGGGTTGCCACATCCAACAAATTGTACTTATTGACCAATATTATTGAAGATTTGACGAAGATTTAACTTAAATCTACTGCCTTTCGAGATTTAATTTTATATGGTAAATCTTAAAAGATTAACGTCAAATCTCGTCAGAGGGCTAAATCTTCATTAAATCTCACAATGGAGACATAGTATAAGTAATAAAATTTCCAGCTCGGGTAATTTTCTGTGCCTCAAATGGATGTATACCTTGAACGAATTCGGATTTCAGGCATATCAGCCCTGGAACTTTCTGCCACTTGTGTTGAAGTCCATTATTGATGGCCAGATGACTTACTTTCAACCATTCATTGTCTTAAGTTTTTATTTCAAAATATTGCCTTCCTGGAATTGGTATTAAGACTTATCGGATTTTTTTATCAACCGAAGGACAAGTATTTGAAAACTAACTTGAACGGGGTTTACAGTTCGTCCAAGCATGGAAAAGAAAGTNTTTTTTATCAACCGTAGGACAAGTATTTGAAAACTAACTTGAACGGGGTTTACAGTTCGTCCAAGCATGGAAAAGAAAGTTTTAGGCTTAGCAGACCTAAATACTTAGCCGCTGAAGACTAAATTGTAAACTTTCAACAATAAAATATAAATTTTTTTTCAATTCGATAGTTATGAATTTCTTCCTTGGAACGCAAGTAAAGGTTACCAAATTTCTGATGAGGACTCCTGCCTTGCCCGGTAGAAATTCGAACAGAAGAATTGATACTTGCTTTTAAAATTCTTTACCAATGGAATCTCAATTTTAAGGCCAAACCAAAGGTTAGAAATTGATTTAATATTGATTTTAAACGGTCCCACATATATTACCAATAAAAGGAATTCTTTTCGAAATAGTGTTGATTTTTTTTTCTAATCTTCAACTTTGATTTTCACCTTACGGAAGTTCGAAACTTTGAAATAGCTTTGGAGACTTTTTATGCAACAATTCAGTATGGCGGTAATGATCCGAAGTACTGAAAATCTGGCTAATTTAACGGCCGAAGCATCAGCTTGTTCTTGCGCAATTTGTTTGCAAGATATGCCGAGTGGAAACGATTGTTGGATTACTTTCTGTAATCATGTTTTCCACAAGAATTGCATCGAACAACGGCTGACAACTTCACATGATTGCCCTGTATGTCGAAAAAGAGTAAACAAACGAGATCTGCAACCAATCAACACCGATCATAAACCGAAGAAGAAAAATGAAGGAACCATCGTGACGGGAAGTACTACCGCGCGAACGCAAAAGCCATAACGATATAATACTCGAAGCTCTCGTAGATTATATGATGACCAAGACACGGGAGTATTCAATTCCACGCTACCCGATGCAGATCAGACCGCAAGATTTACTGGAAACCGTGCGCGTAATAATAGTAATTATAGGCAAACCCAACCACTTGTAAATTACGATCGCATAGGAGAAATGATAAATGAGACAGTGAACCGTATGTTTGCAAATTTAAACTTAAATGTTGCTCAAACAGTCGCACAGACGTATGCGCATAGTAATAATTCCTCTGTTGAAGGCAACGAAACCGACTTGTCCGAAATCTCAGTACCCTAAGTCCGGAGAAAATAACAACGTTGATTCAAAATTGGCAAGTTAAATTCGATGGCTCTTCCATTGGTCTAAAGGTAGACGAATTTTTATATCGAGTACATTCTTTAACTTACGAATGTTTAAATGGTGATTTTCAATTAATTTGTAGGAACCTTCCAGTTTTACTTGTAGGAAAAGCTCGTGATCTTCATTGGCGTTACCACAAAATGGCACATCACGTTGAATGGGAAGATTTTTGCAATGCGTTAAGACGGGAATATAAAGATTATAGATCAGATTATGATATAAGAGAAGAAATTAAAAACCGAAAACAGGGACCATCCGCAACATTCGAAAGTTTTTATTACTCTGTTTTAGAAAAAGTTGACAAAATGGCTACTCCGTTGTCAGAAGAGGAATTAATTGAAATTATCACTCGAAATTTACGGACAGACATTCGACATGAATTATTGTACGTACCCATTCGATCGTTAGCTCATTTGCGTAAACTTGTACAAAAGCATGAATTTCTTTTTGCCGATGAAAGTAGTCGTCGCATGCCAGCTATGCGTAATGTACCGGCCACCACTTATACCGGCCGGCGTCAAGTATCCCCGTGGATCACTTGGATGTGACACACGACGAAGTAGTAGAGCAAATTGATGATAATTTCGTACAGGCGGTCAACGCGACAAAGTGTTGGAATTGTCTGCAAGAAGGGCATCATTGGGAAGATTGTCTCAGTGAAATATATATAAACCAAATTGTGAATCGTGTAAAAAGCGAACGGAAAACTCCAAGAGGGTTGCGTTCAAAACCACCCGGACGCAACCTACCAGTATGTAGATAACGAAACTTTAAATGACATTGTAAATAATTTACTGGCTTGCTCAGTCTAGGAAAATGCGAGTGAATCTATAAGCACCTGTTTTGTTAATCGAAAAGAAGATTCGAAAATTTCGAGTGCGACGAAACGCAAGCGGCAAAAAAATAGGACTACTAACGGATTTAGAAGTTTTGAAACTTAATAATCACAAAGATGGAAGAATTTTATTGCCTTTGGTTCCATACCACATTAGATTAGCAAATTATAATAAAGTAAGGAATAGGATTTTTTCTGATTGCCCTGAATTATTAAATAAAAATAAGAAAATGAAACGTTCCACCTTTAGACTACGTAGATTCTGGAAAGCAGTTCGAATGACAAAAAAAGTTTTAAATTCAGCAATCTTGCGAAATGAAAGCAACTCATTATGCTATGCGAAAGTGAAATTTTTAGATTTTGAGGAACTTGGTTTATTAGATATGGGCGCGAAAATGAAATTTCGCGAATATCTCGTTTCCGTAAAATTCATTCAAGTGTAAAAACCACGGATGGTAAAAGTCATAAAGTTGAAGGGACCGTAGACGTCGATATAATGTACAAAAAGGAAGTGAAAAATTTGAAGTTATATATAATATCGTCATCAGATTCTAGGCTTATTTTAGGTATAGATTTTTGGAGAGTCTTTGAACTTGCTCCTTAAGTTATCTCAGCTATTTCGCATGATGAAAGTCCCTCTGATAGTGGTGAAGAAGATTACTCATATCCGCTTACTTCACTGCAAAAACTGTCTGGGTCGAACCAGCCTCATCGAACACGATATCGATATAGAAGAATCGAAACCGATTAAACAACGCTATTATCCTCTTTCACCAGCTGTAGAGAAACTGATGTTTAGTGAAATTGATCGCATGCTAAGTCTTGGTGTTATTGAGCCATCCAGCAGTGCCTGGAGTTCATCAATGAGACTTGTGCTCAAACCTGGCAAGGTACGATTGTGTTTGAATGCACCAAACCAAAAAGGATGCATATCCTTTACCCAACATACAAGGTATTTTTTCACGGTTACCAAAGGCAAACATCATCTCAAAAATCGATTTAAAAGATGCTTATTGGCAAATTGGCTTGACAGAGCGATCTAAATCGTTAACTGCGTTTACCGTACCTGGAAGACCAATTTAAGGTCATGCCTTTTGGGTTATGTAACGCGCCGTCTACCATGTGTCGTTTGATGGATGAGATTATACCAGCTGATCTAAACCATTGCGTCTTTGGGTATCTAGATGATCTTGGTATAGTATCTGAAGACTTTAACACGCATGTGAAGATTTTAATCAGGATAGCGAACCAGTTCAACAAAGCGAATTTAACCATTAACGTTTCTAAGAGTAGTTTCTGTGTGACGCAGGTAAAATATTTAGGTTTTGTTATTGGAGATGGTGGTATCTCCCCATATTTAAGCAAAGTTGATTCGATTTTATCCTGGCCTGTGCCAAAAACTTTAAAACAAGTACGAAGTTTTCTTGGTTTAGCTGGATGGTATCGAAGGTTCATTTCAAATTTTGCTGATGTAACTTTTCCTATTACCCAGGTATTGACTACCAAGAAAAAATTCGTGTGGACAGAAGAGGCGCAGAAAGCTTTCGAAAAGTTAAAAAACTTGTTAGTCTCGGCTTCCGTTCTTTCAAACCCCAATTTTTCAAAAAAATTCTTCGTGCACTGCGATGCTAGTGACTACGGTATAGGCGCGGTGTTGGTTCAATTAGTTGAAGATGGTGCAGAGAAGCCGATTGCTTTCATGTTAAAAAACTTAACTCTGCGCAACGAAATTACAGCCTTACCGAACGAGAATGTTTGGCTGCGATCGAAGCCATAACCAGATTTCGATGTAATTTGGAACTGCAGGAATTCGAAATCATCACCGACCACTCCAGTCTTGTGTGGTGGATGCGACAGCCAAATCTAAGTGGAAGGCTTGCGCGATGGGCACATAAGCTGCAAGCTTATAAATTCACTGTCAGTCATCGTAAAGGAAAGGATCATATCGTACCAGACGCCTTGTCGCGCATCCATGCTGAACTTAATAACGTGGAAGGAATTGGTCCTGAAATCGATTTAGACTCCGAACACTTTTCCGAACCGGAATATGAAGAATTAAAAAAAAATGTGTTAAAAGACCAAAGCAGACTACCAGATGTCAAAGTAATCGACAAGTTTGTGTATCGCCGCACTGAACATGCAACTGGAGAAGCAGAACAGATAAATCGTTCATGGAAACTTTGGATACCAAAATTACTGCGTGCAGATGTATTATATCGAGCACATGATTGTGTCATCGCAGCACATGGAGGTATATTCAAAACGTTAAACTTAATCCGGAGGAATTTCTACTGGCCAGGATTAGCCAAGGATGTCCGAGAATACGTGAGAAATTGTGAAGTATGTAAAGCCACCAAAGCACCAAATATCATTTTGACACCACCAATGGAAAAACAAGTGAAAACATGTCGTCCTTTTCAACGCTTATACATAGATATTTTAGGTCCTTATCCCAGGAGCAAGAAAGGAAATATTGNACTGCGTGCAGATGTATTATATCGAGCACATGATTGTGTCATCGCAGCACATGGAGGTATATTCAAAACGTTAAACTTAATCCGGAGGAATTTCTACTGGCCAGGATTAGCCAAGGATGTCCGAGAATACGTGAGAAATTGTGAAGTATGTAAAGCCACCAAAGCACCAAATATCATTTTTGACGTCCATTTTTCATTGCCTTGGTGTTCCAGAAGTCATCGTTAGCGATAATGGCACACAATTCAAAGCTAATGAGTTGAATGTATTTTTGACCAAGCTGGGAATTCAGCATACATATACCGCTTTGTATTCTCCATAGGCCAATGCGTCCGAACGGGTCAATCGATCCTTGATTGCTGCGATCCGAGCGTACTTGAAAACTGACCAAACAAAATGGGATAAAAACCTGAGCAGCATAAGTTGTTCTTTAAGAAATTCTTTGCACCAATCCATTGGATGATCGCCCTTTCACGCTCTTTTCGGGTAGAATATGATCACCCATGGCTCAGCTTATAAACTCCTAAAGAATCTGGACTCACTGGAAGAATCAAATTGCTTGCTGGATAGAAAGGATCAAATGGCTTTACTGCGGGAAGATTTAAGTCGAAATACCACAAAAGCATACGAACGTAATGTGACTCAATATACCTTGCGATCTCGACCAGTTCATTCCAAAGTAGGGCAGGAAGTTTTACGAAGAAATTTTGCACAAAGCAGCGTAGAAAAGCGTTTCAATTCCAAGTTAGCACCGCTGTTTATCAAAGCTAAAGTTCGAGAGAAGTTAGGAAGCAATTATTACATCTTAGAAGATTTAAAGTGCTAAAGACATTCGTCCCTAGTCGCCCTTTTCCATCTAACTCTCCTCCTAAAATTCGAACAGTTCTCGGGTTTTGTAATGGTCGACTCAATTGTAAACAAGAAATTGCTTTCTTATTGGAAAAAAATATATATGTACATATTACTGGCAAGCTGCCGGCATTATTGCCGCTACATGTTGCTAAGGTCGAACTTCTACTTCTGGTGAATGCATATTTCGCTGTTCGAATGTTAAAACGAATAGAAAAAAAATTGTAAATTTGGGTAGGTTTTCGAAATCAAAATTCTGGAGTATTTTCTTTCCGACAACGTTCGATGTTTCCTAAATCAAGGTAAATAGAACGTCCACAGATATTTTTTTATATA
>NW_016168926.1:0-10245 GCF_001687245.7 Rhagoletis zephyria
CGGCTAGCATAAGCATGGCCCTTAACGAAAATTTATTGGGCCATGACGAATATTTGATCAAATGCGCTGAGCCCACACAAAAGTTCGTCAAAAAGATGAATGATCTTTTTGACGAGCTTGACGGCAAAATTTTGTTGTCTAAAAATCCCCATAAGTGTCCGATTCGACGGGAGGACACTTCGAAAAACGAAAGATTGAACAGCCATATAGAGTTTTTGCAGTCATTGAAGCTCCCTAACGGTGCGCGTGTTAAATGTATTGAAGGCTTTTGCATAACAATCCGCTCGTTGCAAAAGCTATGCAGGGAGCTCTTTGACTGCCATGCCAATCTTGACTTTATTTTTCCGGGGAAACTTAATCAAGACGCGTTAGAAAACTTTTTTTATAGAATCCGAGCAAGTCAGGGTATTAATACCCACCCCTCTGCACATGACGTGCAATATATTGTGGCGCGATTAATTTCAATGAAAATCTTACGGCACCGGTTCGAAAAAACGGGCGCTAACTGCGAAGATGACGATGATATTAGCTTAGACTGGAACCTAGGCCCCGAAGATCGTCATCTCGAAGAAGCAGTTAGCGAATCGCACTCTGAGCAACTCGTTATTGAAGAAATTGATGTGCCGGACGAGAATTTTGTTGAAGACCAAGAAAAAGATGAGGTATCGGTGCAACGTTACTACATTGGCTATGGTATATACCAGAAAATTCTATGTAGATTGAAATGTCAACGTTGCACCGAAACCATGACAAAAACGCAGAGCGATTTGCAAATGCATTCCGAAGCCTTAATCCGAGCGAAGAATTACAAAGGGGAGGATGACTTGAGGCTTGTAAATCCGCAGGATTATGTCTTCGAAATGTTCCGCCTGCAAATGTCATGGTACCGACAGCTCTTCACAAAATATGCTGAGAGTGCAAACGTGCGAAGTAAAATCACATCCGCGATTAAAGTAAAGACCGACGAAATATTTCCCACATGGTATTCGGATACCGAGGATTGTAGAGATCATCGTTTGCAATTATTAGATTTTCTTGTTACGGTTCTCCTTTACAAAAACTCAAAGTGGATGTTGAAAAACGAGGTAAATAGCGCCAGGGAGGACAAACGTAATCAAAAGTTGAAAAAACTTAAATAATTGCAAGCCAGGGCTCGCTATTTAAGCGAGAGCTCAAGTTTCTCGACGGTAATTAATACAAGTTAATAAAACACTGTTCAGTTGTTTCATTAAATATCTCTATATTTTTATTTCAGCATCGTCTTTTTGTACGTATCTATTTAGGTTTTTCTACTTTCAGCATTTTATCTTATTTTTCCTATTTTTCCACAGGCTTATCTATTTTCAGCTTTTTTCTTTCTTTTCAGAGTTTTTTCAATTTTTTAACAGCTTTGCACTTGAGCCTGTTTTTTAAAACACTGGAGTTTCGACTCAATCACGATGGATCGAGTTGTGTTTTAAAAGGCAGGTAAAATTCAATAATTTAATACTAATTAAGTCGTGTAAGAAGTTGCCATTGGATGGGTGGCAGCTTCGCTACTCATGTGCATAATTTTCCCCCACGTGGCAGACACCTTGTCGTAAGCGATTGTATTCCGATCGCTGGGTGTGGGGGCTTAAGCTACCAAATACATATTTCTTGGTAGTAACTAAGTCTGTCGTCATCTTCTCATATATTTATGAGCTAAATTTTCTTTATTTTTCACTTTATTTCAGAAGCTATTTATTAATTTAGTTTTTTTTTTTCAGATATATATGCTCATTTTTATTAAAATTTTATATTTTATGTACATATTTTTAATAAATTTACCAATCAATTCGATAATTTATTAATAGTTATAATTTATAGTAAATTTTAATTTAATCTTCTATTTTATTTCAGCTATTTTTTATTTACAGGTTTAATATAATTTAATTCATATAAATATTATACTAATTGTATTATTTGTGTTAAATAATAAACCTAAATCTAAAAAGTACATATTTGTAAACTTTATTTCATGAAATTATTTCTGCCATCGAATTTTTCATTCTGCCAAAAAGGCAAACGGGTAAAAATGTAAGTACATATATGTACATACAAATGTACGATTGGTCTGCTTTCGTCTTCCCCTCGCCGCTGCCATCAACACAAATTATTCAATTTCTGCGAATCGGCACCAGATTGGCACGTGCGCGAAACCATTAACCCCGAGTTTGCGAAATATTTAGATTTTCGCATAAGTTTGCATTTAATAAAGCAATACTCGTACATTTTGTATGGTGAATAATATTAATTAATTTAAAATTCTGCATGTAACCATGTTCTCGACGATACATGTAACTTTCATAAAGATTAAACATAAAAATTGTGCTTCATTAACAGTTGCAACCAGCTGAAAGCAAAAAAACTATGTCCGCTAAACGGGTTAAAAACCAACTGGAATTGACATTTTTTACACGCATACATGCATACATTCATATGCACATGTACAGTGGAGTAGCACTAACTTGGACATTGCATTGCTTGTACTTTGATGTGTTTGAATCTTTTTATGGTACTGAAGATTTGGTTACGGATGAAAAAAATTTAAAATAATCTGTGGATATATATAAATATATTTTTATAAACTCTTAGAGGTATAGAAATTTTCAATATTAAAAAATAAATAAAATAATTTTTTTGCATATATGTAAATTTTGTTCAAGGCACATTGACCCACCTGTANAAAAAATTGTGGCGCGGCATGGACAAAAATTTTACAATTTCGGACCGAAAAATATGAAAACGAGCTAAGTTGCCACGTTACATTTGTGAACTTTCGATAAAACCACATATGTTTGTGATTTTACAAGTTTTGATTTTATTAAAAAAAAAATTAATGTATTTTGCTGCAGAAAACATACACTTTTATTTAATGTTTATTAAAATGACACTTTAAAATACTAGTTAATGATTGAAATATTGTTATGGAACAGAGAAATAGAGTGTTTTGTAAAAAATTACCAAAAATTACCAAAAATTGCCAAGATTCGAGATAACTTATTTTACTGGTTATAGAGAAATAGTTGCCACTTTTCACTTGGCTGGCCGAGATTTCTTCATTTTAAGATTTTAGAATTTTTGTGTCGGATTGACAAAGTTGCGCTTGATGGTGATGAATTTGCGGGGAGATGTGCTGCTGTAGTATTTATGAATGGAATGATCTTGACCTTGAGAAATATGCGAATGCGTTTATGAATGAAATAGTTATTGTTGTATTTGAGTATACGTGTAATTATGTGAATATATATGTATGCTGCCGTGATTTGTACATATGTACATTTATATGCATGTTCGTAGTTTTTTTGGCAGTAATATGCACATACATATATATGCAACGTTATCAATTAATGGAGTTTTAAAGTGAGTTTGGGAAAAAACTAAGGCACCTAGAAAACTGGGGTTTGTTGCATTGAAAATAGCGCAGCAACTACAATAAGAATCGTTAAAAAAAAAAACGATTTTTGCGACCCAAATGCCGACGGCAAATCACCAATGAGTTTGCATATTTGCATAGCTTTCACATATTTATTAGATAACAAATCTACGTTTTGGAGTTAAAGCATTCCCTGGCATATGTTTTAGTAAATTAATTTTCATTAATTTAACCAAGAATTTTAATCTTTTTTTTTTATTAAATCAATGCGCGAAAAAGAAAATCCAAACCAAAATACTTAACATTGATACAAATTAACAAAATTGTATCTCCGCTCAGCTCTGTTAACTTGCCGCTCAGATCTGTTAATTTTCCGCTCTCAATTTTCGATTGGAGTGGTGAGCTTCCAGAGCGATTTTGGTAGTGTTTGACAATTCACACGGCTATTCGCAATTGCTGCTTCTCTGTTTTAAACGTTCTCTGGTATACTCTAATGAACATATGTGAGGATGATAGCAAGGCCAACTTATACATGTAAATAAGGCAGTGTTACAGGAGCAATTGAAATTTTCGTCCGATGTTTCTTAAAGAAAGCCATAAATGTAGCGACCGTTGGTTCAACTTGGTGTTATTTTGCTCTAGATTGCACCGTTTGTGGGCCTGTTGAATGAATTTATGTCTTGGTTGTATGAAAGATCAAAAAATTTGGATTTTCTGGCAAGTTGTACAACTTATCGCTACATTAATGGCCATGTTGTACAAACTCATTTAATTTGTGTTTGTTTTGTACACTAAATAACGGAAAATGGATAACTCAGCCGAAATAGGTACGTGCTTTCGTTGAATTTTATAAATATACGCCGAAACTATGAAATTGTAAAAATGAGATTTTACAATGAGACTGCTCGCAAAATTGCAATGTTTGTGGACAAAACGTCCGACTTGATTGCGGATTGATTTGAACCAACGTTTTCGGCTTGCATTATGTCAAAAGGATGTGTTTGTTGTAATTCATTCTGTCATTTACTACCATTATGCGTAGGCCAATTCATGAAATCATTTCATGCGTTTGAGTAGAAACTGAATGAATGAACACCATTTCATGATTAAAATTAACGCGAAATAGAGTTTATGCACTTAGTTTTTCTCAGATCGATGAAATGATTTCGTGAATTGGACTACGCATACATGTGATACTTATGCTTTTAATTTATGAGGTAATTTTATGTTTTTATACTCCATGCTACCACATGAATATAAGAATTCGTGATAAGAATATATGAATTCGCCTTGGAAGATAGAAAGCGAGTAAGAATAAATGCCGAACAAAGGAATATGTCTTCTTTCAACTTAAATAAAAGCATTTTGCAAACAAAAGTGCGTACGTTACTTAGTGCCTTGGTAATGGCGAATTCGAAAGGATCTATTGATTGCATTATAAACATTTTCATTCATTTGTTAAACATATAATTACTGCCATTACAACCCGGTCCTATGGATGCTAGAAGCGCGAATTCATATAAGGTGGTGTTACCGGAAAATGAATAAATAAATTATAAGTATATCAGAAAATTACTAAGATGAAATGAAATTATTGTTTGATTTCTAACCAAACCTATGTATGTACATAACTCAATCGGCTAATGGTTTGCCGAACCGTAAACATATGTTTACACCTCCAATTTCGTGAGTAGGTACCTGTTACTCACACCTTTTTGTAATAAGTTTCACTTCTATCATGTGTACGGTGTTATACACGCATTTTTTACAATAGATTCTTTCGTTGAGAATGCATATATGTGAAAGTGATTTTTCAATCGCGGTCTTTGCTATATTTTTTTGCCGCCTTTTTTGAACTGTTCTAAACTTTTCTGAAACACCACACCTCTCTGGGATACTTGAATTACAAATGGTGCATTGTACCATCCAAACATATAAACGGATAATATAAATACACATTTTCGTCACTGAAAATGATTGCTATGAGCTATGAAAAATGATTTATTTATGTTTTTAAGCATCCAGTGTATAACTGTTTATGGGTTATAGCGATTACAGCAATACACAATTATATAATTGATGTGCAATCGATATATTAACAATTATTTAGATTAGACTTATTATATTAAAATAGATTCCATAGAGCGTAAAAGTCTAAGCAAAAAGTGGAACAGATTTTAACCCAACTAATTCCTGAAGGTAAATAAGCTGTTTAACTGTAACAAATTATTATATGCGGGTGTTTTTGTTGTTGTAGTATAATGTTTGAAACAGAGACCGAAAATAATTATTATCCTAATATTCAGGATCAAAAACCTTGCCTTGTTTTAAGAGAAAATTTTTTCATCCTTTTATAATAATTATTTACGAGAAATATCTTTTTTCGTCTCGCGGGACGATTATTTCAAGACGAATATTATTTACGTCTTCTCATAATAATTATATGGGCTTTTTATTTTGTTTCGTCTCTCGGGACGTTTATTTCAAGACGAATATTATTTACGTCTTCTCATAATAATTATATGGGCTTTTTATTTTGTTTCGTCTCTCGGGACGTTTATTTCAAGACGAATATTATTTACGTCTTCTCATAATAATTATATGGGCTTTTTATTTTGTTTCGTCTCTCGGGACGTTTATTTCAAGACGAATATAGTTTACGTCTGCTCATAATAATTATATGGGCTTTTTTATTCTTTTCGTCTCTCGGGTCGTTTATTTCAAGACGAATATTATTTACTTCTTCTTATAATAATTATATGGGCTTTTTTTTTCGTCTCCCGGGACGTTTATTTCAAGACGAATATGATTTACGTCTTCTCATAATAATTACATTGGCTTTTTATTTTTTTTCGTCTCTCGGGACGTTTATTTCAAGACGAATATTATTTACGTCCTACATTTTTCTTAATAGAATTGGTACACTTACAGCCGATTTCACGAAATTATTTAATTGCAATTTCATTGACATTTAATTTAAATTTTAATTTTTATTAAATTTTGCATTTAAGTTTTACTCCTTTCACCAGTACACACTTGGCCTAATTCAATTTGTCTGGCATCAATCATGTAATTCAGCTTCGAAGTTGAAATTTGGCGAAGTCAATCGACATGGCATTTATAAGAATATGACCAAATTGTGGACCATCGGGCCACGCCCACCTTGACCGCCCATACAACATTATTTATAGCTTTACAGATTTTCAATGAGAAGTGAGTAAAGCTTATACGTATTTATATAAAGTAAAGTTGCAAAAGTGGTGTAACTCATTTACTCAAAAACCTCTGGACCGATTTTGACGAAATTTTGAGAATTTGAGAATTGGGAGAAGGTTTAAATTATGTTAGTTTGCTATCCGGTAAATATTAAAACATTAATTCAATTTAGTTAAATTAATTACTTCAATATGGGTATCAATCGAAATGGTGTTGAAAAGGATTTATTTCTAAGCAACATGTGGGAGGGTTGCCATCTGTTTAAAAAATTCAATTGAACATGAACATGGGAGTTAGGTAACTGGAATACGTATCACAATATGGGTGTCAGGCGAGGTTGGTTGTAGTCTAAAAATGTGTACACGAAGGCGTAAAAAAATAGGTTTAAGAAAGTTTCACTTTGAAAATTTGTGGATGAGGGCTGCCAACTGTTTAATTAATTAATAACTTTAATGAGTGATTACCATATGGAAATCAAACGCAAGAGTTTTAAAAAACTTCATTTCCAAACTATATGCAGGCGCAGGGCCGTAGCACTTAGTGGCATTGTGCTACTATGATAGCTCGGCCCAGTAATCATAGTCAACTTATGTACAGTAGACTGCATCATTCCCCATACAAGAAAAAGTCGGTACTATTCTTCCACTGGAATTATGAAATCTATTATATTCCTAGACTTCTACCAAAATATTTCTGAAAAATAATAAGACTTACGTGAGCTGGACTGATTTGAAAATACCTCCAAAAATAGAGTTTTTTATTAAAAAAAACAGTTTTTTTTAATATTTTTTGAAAAAAATTCCCTCAAATTACTAAACAGTTTAAGCTTAAAAAATTTTTATAAAAATATTTAAAAAAAAATTTCTACGGAATCATAATATCTAAAGAGATTTTGATGCAGTTTTTGAACTTTTATCAAAGACTGGTTTAAGAAAAACTTAAATAACTCAGCCAAAAACCCACCCAATTTAAACTTATGAGGTATCATTGGTAAGGTATTTTCTCACCCTTTGAATTTCTTTGCGAATCAGCTCATTCAAAGAATGAAAGAGGAAGATACGACAAACGCGTGTCATTCCATGTTGAGTTAAGATGTGTTGGTATTTGATAAAGAAAACTTTGGGACGTGAATAACTTTGTTTTGCAAAGAAATAAAAAAGGTGAGAAAATACCTTTCCACTGATACCTCACAAGTCTATATCGGTAAAGTGTTGGAGCAGTTATTCAAGTTTTCTTACCCAAACCTTTGAAAAAATTAAAAAAAAACAGCATCAAATTCTTATTATTATGGTTCCGTTGATACAATTTTTTAATATTTTTATGTAGATTTTTTAAGCTTAAACTGCTTTTTCATCTGGGAGGATTTTTTCCAAAAAATCCTTTAAGAAACTATTTTTATTCATAAAAAACTCCATTTTAGAGGTATTTTCAAACCAGNTGATTTTTTCCAAAAAATCCTTGAAGAAACTATTTTTATTCATAAAAAACTCCATTTTAGAGGGGTTTCAAACCAGTCCACGTAAATCTTATTATTTTTCGGAAGTATTTTGGTAGAAGTCTTAAAATGTACAAGGTTTGGTAATCCCGCCGGAAAACCGCACTTTTTTTTGTACATTGTACAGTAGTCGAAAAAATTATAGCCGCACCAAACTTTCACAAGTTATAAAATATTATATTTGTTGCTATTTAATTTTGGTTAGTTTTTTATAACTCGTTCTTCACCAACATCCGTATAAATACAAGTTTAAAGGCAGTGTCACACGATTGGATATTTGCCAAAATTTGGTGCAAATCGTATCCCAATTGTGTGAATACCCAAATATTTTTCTTTATCCCAATCACGAAAATTAGTTTGTTGAAATTTTTCAATAGAACATCGCTGTATTGTACCAACCTTTTGACCACAAAAAAAAATTTCCCATCTTTTTATTTTGTTCCAATAGCCCAATATAAAAATATACCAATCTGTGCAAATGTAACTATTGCAATTTATGCAATTTAAAAAAAGATTCAACAAATTTTTGTAAAAATTTCGAGTTTTTAATTAGATTCTGAGTATGCAGTTTTGTTGCCCATTGAATTCCAGTAGAATAAAGTATAAGTTTCAAATGGCTCGAAATTTCTACGAAGATTTGTGTACTACACTTGCAAAGTGCACTATGTAAAATTTTTTCGATTTTTAGTTTTTGGTGGATGACGTACCGGTATTTAAAGTAGGTTCATGTCCACTAGCAACACAGTTCAAAATCTTTTTATATTCTGAAAAAATAGCATAAAATGTTAACTTTTCTTCCAAAAGTCGCTATCATACTTCTTTATAAACTTTCAAAAGTATCCATCTTCTGATGAACCTAGAGAACTGCTTTAGGTCGTGTAGACCAGACATGGGCAAAAATGCCCATACGGGCAAGCGAACCCATTTCGCGGGCTTGATCAGGGGAAAATCTTGGGCAAACGGGAAGGGGGCAACAAATCTTACTAATACACGTGTAGCAATGAGAGCCACTGCACACGCATTCTCAAGTAAAAAGGCTCACTCTCCCAAACGCATAGTTGCCAACTTAGTGCTTTAA
Source organism: Rhagoletis zephyria (assembly GCF_001687245.7). Classification (NCBI taxonomy): domain Eukaryota; kingdom Metazoa; phylum Arthropoda; class Insecta; order Diptera; family Tephritidae; genus Rhagoletis; species Rhagoletis zephyria. The sequence continues at coordinate 9,187 of NW_016168926.1, forward strand.
GCACTAGATTTAGTGCTTTTTGAAAATTAAAACGCCAAAAATAATGGTTTAGTGCCTAGTGCCCTTTTTAGTGCTTTTTTCTGAACTAAAATTTCTTAATTTACAAGAATCTACAAATTTAAATGGTCTAAAATTCAAACCATGATTGATAAAAGGATGAAGTTGCAAACCCACGTTCTTGCGTTTTTGTTAAATTGTATTCGCGTTGAAAATGCTAGGACGCAGATAAGTTAAGTATTTATTTTTTTTATTTTCTTGATTATTGATTGATTACACAGTTCGAAAAATTTTAGACTTTTCGGTGCTGAATCCAAATCTAGCTGCAGAATTTCACTACCACGTCAGAGTTTTGAGATATCCTAGCCTCTAAGCGTAAAAACACGGGTTTTCGCAATATTTGAGGTTATATATCTATAAACTTGATCTTCTTGGTCTTCCACCTAATTTTCTACGTTGGATCTCTTCATACCTCTATGATAGATCACAAAGGGTATTGTTTAAAAATACTATCTCTGACGTCATTGATGTTACTTCAGGAGTCCCTCAGGGTAGCCACCTAGGCCCGATTCTGTTCATGCTTTTTATAAACGATATTTCTACAGATATAAAATTCTCCAATAAGTGAATTATTAACATAAATACATAAAATCAGCTGATGAATTTAGTTCTGTAGCTGAACAGTTTTAGATCTCGACACTTAACAAACTCCTGCCTATCGTGACTCGGCACAAAAATTTAAAATATTGGTTCCGTACGTCATGCGAACTGCGCCCCTCGTGCGGATGGGCGGGAATGGAGGGTAAAAACCGTTGGGATATTATTATTATTATTATTATAAAACAACAAATTTTTTCGCTTATTTCTACTAAGGGTATCATTAAGTATTACTCTTCCCCTTTAAAATTCAATTTCGTTTGTTGCGATTCGATTGTTCCTTCTCCAGATGTACCAGTTTCGCAAGCCTGAATGTGTATTTATTTATACATGTAAATATTATTTATTTTTTTACTTTTGTTTACCACAAACTGTTATGAAAAAGAGTATCCTTTGATAAAAAAA
>NW_016168926.1:17880-18366 GCF_001687245.7 Rhagoletis zephyria
TGAGGGCCTATTCACGAATTCAAGTGTATTTGCAAAGTTGCTGTAGCTCACCAATGTAACAATCGCGTCGATATAAAGGTAAAATATAACTTTTAGTTTGCTATTAAAAACCACACCTCCTTTCTATTTGAAGAGTAAATTTGTTGATGCAACAAAACGGAGCAGATTTTCAGTTGAGCGAAGTAGAGGACTAGGTTTCAAATTTTTTCGACAAAACGGAACAAATGTACTCCTATCGGAGCGAAGTCCGAACGATGGCTTATTGTGTATATGAGGAAAATGTATGCTCTTTGTTTGGTACACAAAGTCAGTCGCAGCCGTACTGCAAATTTTTCCCTTTCCCCAGCCCGCGTTCGCACTTTCGCTACTGCGCGGGCAAAAAAGTGCCCATGTCTGGTGTAGACTGTTAATGTTATCTTATGTCATGGCATGTTATGTTATCTTATCTTACTTCTTACTAATATTATAAATGTGAAAGTTTGTATG
>NW_016168927.1:0-817 GCF_001687245.7 Rhagoletis zephyria
TTCACGTCACGTTTACGATTTCCCTTGGCACGCTCATCGGCTAAGATTATGGTTTAGTGGTCGTTTTCATCCGTAAATAACATAACGAAAGCCTTATGTCCGTGATGAAGTTCTTGAAATTCTCTAATTGTGTAACATTTCATAGAACGGTTAACCTCACAACGAAATAAATTTGAAGAACATTTCCTCTTCAATCCCTGGCGGCAACAATGATACGGTTCTATAGTAAATCTGTCCAAGAAACTTTATCGTATAGTTGATGGCGATTTCAAAATGGATGCATATAATTGTTCTACAGAAATCCAATATACATAGACTTATTTCAGACGAAATACCTTAAAAGTACATAAGTTTTACGAAAGCAATTTAAGTGAAAATAAATTTTTTTACTTGAATTTATTACAGAAAAAGGCGCGCGATGGTTTTTGCAGTTGATTTATCGGTGATGATTTGAGATTTATCCCTGCACAACTCAACCGTGGTGTCTCCGAATGAAGCTTTAAGGCATAACAATACTGGCAAAAATTACATACATTGGGCCAATCGTAACACATAAAAATTCGATATACTCAATGGTGCAACAGGTTTATTTATTCTGACATTCACGGCACCTTTTCTAACTTGGCGATTATTTGTAATCACTTATTATTAGTAATAACTTAACTCCAGTGCCAATTGGCGGGTGAATCTACACTATCCAGAGAGTTACTCAAAAAACTTCTTTAAAATCCGTCTGACCATTTAGGAGGATTTCACTCACAAACACACCTACAGATAGCCCGTTTTTCTCCATGAGTATAAGATTGATTTCATTTAT
>NW_016168927.1:1542-18362 GCF_001687245.7 Rhagoletis zephyria
AAAAAAACAAGGTTTGTATAGTTATACAGATCCCAATGCCTGCCAGCGAATCCGCCCAGACAGTTCATTAAGCACACCCAAGTTTGAGTGATCTAAAAGTTATAAGCGTTTTCAGCATTTAACAGTTCATTATCATGTACGGTCAAATAACGTAGATAACAAGAAGGGACAACTCGTTATAATTGTATCGAAAGTGAGTAACAGGGGCGTGCCTTCTCTTTTCATCCAATTAAAAAACTTACTAGAGCAAAAGAGAAGGCACGACCTTGTTACTCACTTTCGCTACAATTATAACGAGTTGTCCCTTCTTGATATCTACGTTCTTGGTACGGTGTAATATAACAAGTTATACACTGAACTATGATAATCTGTACTAGCCTCTATAATAATAGACAATAATTTGCAATGTTTTTACACTTTTGCAATTAATTTCGGTTATTATTACACAGTCATGACTTGTGCCACTCTGCCATAGTACGGCTGTTGCTCCCTTTCATACCACAGTAATTTTGTATAAAACTCTGAATGAACAAAATGCATGCTCCTTCTCATTATCAACCCTGATCAGATTTTACCCCCAAGGAGTACACAAAAAGGTTTATTACTGTATATACTGTGGGGCAAAATGCCAAAACGTGCAAACCACGGGCAAATGTGCGAACCGTTGGGTAGATGAGGTGAGGTAATTATGCCCGGGGGAAACAGAAAATTTTGCGCGAATTTCATCTGTATGTGTGATCGGAATGAGAGAACAAGTATATGTGAGTACTCACGAATGTGAGACCCCATGGCTGCCAACTTTCCTAAAAGCACCAAAACTTGGGGCAAATCAAAACATCATACATACTTATGTGTAAAAAAAAGATTTTCGTATCCAGAATAAAATTTACCAAATAAGCACTGAACATGGCGGGAAAGGTATTCTAATAGTATTATATAGTTGTCGAATATTTTTAGGTATCTTTGGTTCAGCTAACATGAAAAAAGCTGCATGTATGCATATCTATATATATTTGATGATTTGAAGATTTTAATTTTCAACGATGCAAAGTGAAGTGTATGTATATACATTTTGATTAAATCAAAGGTGTGTATTTAATTTGACAGTATTTGTGCAAATGCTTTATTTGTTTTTTTTTTTTAATTGCAGGCATGGACATAAAACAAACTCCAACGAGCTCAAAAGTCACGAAAACGAAGACAACATTCTTATGACCAATTTTTATACTTTATTTAATGCCACAAAATCCCAACACTGGCTATAAAACCATATAACGAAGTTCCAATTTTGTTTTTGTTAAAAAACTGATGGGTTTTTATAAACATATGATCTCTAACTTAATCAAATAAAGTTTAACTGCTGAGTTTTAAAAGAAACTTTTTTTTCATAAGAGTGTACAGAATTTAAATGATTTAGCGATTTTTGTTTATTAATCTGGCGGGACGGCAGAAGCAGAAATGGCAACACTGGTGGTGAGTACCGACTTGCTTGCGCGCATATGTATTAGCTGTTTTGTAATTCACTTTTGCATTGTCAGCGTTCAGTTGGTCGCAAATTTTCAAAGGGAGGGGTTGTTCTTGTGCAGATCATTTTTCGTTAGAAATTTGCTTGGAAAAAAAGGACAATCATGCGCAAAACAACCTTTTTATATGTCGGTCTTCTACCGACTGAGCCTAGTAGCAGCGTTCGGCTCTCTTATTTACCAACACGTGCGCAAGCAAGATCGTTAACACGTTATTGTTCGCCAGTATGAATTAGCACATACTATTTTTTACTTTTTTATAATCAATTTAAACTTTATTGATTTATTAATAAAAAAATTAAATTGGTCGGCATTTCATGATGTTGAATTATTTTTAATAAATATACTATATATATAGTTGGAAATTGTTCCTCTATAAACAAAGAGGTGAATATAATAGCCTTTGGCAATATACATTGCATAAAACGGGTTAATACACGTACACAGCTATTGCTTACCCTTTCGATTTAAAATTTTTACCCCGCATCAAGCTGCTACGCGCGAGCGGTTCTGCCGCCCATCCCTATTTTAGAGGATACCTCCTTTAACATCCTGACCAAGTTTCATTTGTTAATTCCACCTGGTTTTCTTAAAACACAAGGTGCGGCTGACTACTAAAGCTCACCCGAAATAAGAGAAAAACTATCGATTTTGATCACCAATGTGTACCGCACATTAAGACCTCAGTATATCCAGTCGTAACTGTGGTGAAGTCCTTTATGGGGGATAACGTTTGTGGAAAAGCAACAATAATTTGAAAAAATGGTAGAAGTGATAGCTATTTCGGAAATCACCACATTTCCTCTTCAGACTTCTTTCAGTAGGATTCGAACCGACGATCCCACTGACTCAGCCAGTTGCCTATGCACCGTGCTAAGTACGCCTTGTAAATTATCGTTTGCTTTTTTCCACTATTTTCATTTTTGTTATGCCAACACAATCAAGCGCAGCTATTCCGCTGCAATTCACTTGATCATGTGGTTGTTGGTATTGTTGGTTTTTGCTAATAATTCTATTTTTAGAATGTTTAACTTTTAGGTGTGCTCGTCCTTAAGTTATTTGTTTTTGTTATTTTATGGCCTTATAACAATTATATTCAAAAAATTTTATTGAGCATGAGGCCGTTTTTAATGAAAACTTATTTGGAAAAGCAACAATAATTTGAAAAAATGGTAGCAATGATAGCTATTTCGGAAATCACCGCATTCCCTCATCCGACTTCTTTCAGTAGGATCCGAACCGACGATCCCACTGACTCAGCCAGTTGCCTATGCACCGTGCTAAGTACGCCTTGTAAATTATCGTTTGCTTTTTTCCACTATTTTCATTTTTGTTATGCCAACACAATCAAGCGCAGCTATTCCGCTGCAATTCACTTGATCATGTGGTTGTTGGTATTGTTGGTTTTTGCTAATAATTCTATTTTTAGAATGTTTAACTTTTAGGTGTGCTCGTCCTTAAGTTATTTGTTTTTGTTATTTTATGGCCTTATAACAATTATATTCAAAAAATTTTATTGAGCATGAGGCCGTTTTTAATGAAAACTTATTTGGAAAAGCAACAATAATTTGAAAAAATGGTAGCAATGATAGCTATTTCGGAAATCACCGCATTCCCTCATCCGACTTCTTTCAGTAGGATCCGAACCGACGATCCCACTGACTCAGCCAGTTGCCTACGCACTGCGCTAAGTTGGCCTTGTGAATTCTTGTTGCTTTTTTCACTATTTCATTTGTTAAGCCAAATATAATGAAGTGCAGCTGTTACAGTGCTATTTAAACTTGATCATTTGGTTGTTGGTTTAGTTGTATTTTGTTAATATTTCTATTATTAGAATGTTTAACTTTTAGGGCCGGTTTCTTAAAGACTGATTAAATTATTTTTAATCAGCGGTTGGTTAATCGCTGATATCTTTAATTAACAATTTCGTTTTCACCAAGGTCCGATTAGCTTTACGCTATTAATATTAGAAAGTTTGCGAATACATCAAAAAATACAGAATGCGATGAATTTTAAGGAGACGTCGACAATATAAATTGCGCATACAGAACAGCAATAATGTGCAACAGGAAAAGAGATGAGCAGAAGTTTACTTAAACATGAAGCAGTTAATATCAGTGTGTTTTTTTTCTATTTATTATATTTAAGATTTGATGTTTAATGTAAGTTATGTTTTTCAACGAATTCTTATTGTTATATTCTTTATGTACATACATGTCTGCCTAATTGTTTGTTTTTTATATTTTGTTTTCAATAAACACCAGACGCACTGAGCAATATGTGAGAAACATCGAAACGCGTAGGAAGAAAAAGGAACATTGTTTGCTTTTTATTCAAACCGGCCGAAAAGCTCCTTTCACTTTAAAACTATTTGTTTTGATTTTCAGCTCATTAATGCTGCAGCCAGGGTTGCATATACCGTCTATGAAAATAATTTAGGACGCGTTCCAAAATTAGCTCCGAGCAACGAAAAGTTGGTTAGGTTTAAGTGAAATAGTTCCTTATTAAATATCTATTGTTGTTGTTGTTGTAGCGGCTACAACAACCCCGTCCAGATCGGTTGATATCTCAGTCGTTGTCGTCAAGTTCCACTGACGACAGCCCTAGGAAGCGTGCAGCCCCTATCGGGTCGGTCCCTAGGGACAAAGCCGTTAGGGTTTTCGGGTTTTCCGGGCATGCGAAGAGATGTTTCGAGTCATGTGGGGTCCCTCCGCATGCCGGACACTCATTTGGCACATCCTCATTCAATCTACTCAGGTATGAGTTTAACCTGCTGCAGTAGCCAGAGCGAAGTTGGGCAATTGTTGTTCGTGTCCCCCGAGGCAGATGAAGCTCCGTCTCGTCTAAGTCCGGTGGTGGTGTGCCTAGAACGGCATTCACAGGTCTAGAGTCTACATAACTTGAGACTGACTCCCTGTGAATGCTGTTCAGGGCCAGTCGGTAAGCTGACGGGTCCAGAGGCTGCTTGACGAACCTCTGGACTTCGTCCGTCATTGCATATAGATGCCTCCTGACGTGCCTAGGCGAGGGCTCCTCTGCAAGCAGCTGTCTGTTCGGGTGGCCACTTCTGTGGCTCCCGATCAGGAACTGCTTGCAGAGCATTATGTTGTGCTCCTTTATAGGAAGCATTTGTGCCTCGTTGTGGAGGTGATGTTCTGGCGACATCAGGAGGCATCCTGTCGCTGTCCTGAGTACGGTGGTCTGTACAGTCTGTAGCTTCGTCACTGCATCCTACTAGTCCCCGGCGACCACACTGGTGCTGCCTTGTATATTGCCAGCAACGTTTCTTTGTCTTTGCCCCAAGTACTGCCGGCTAGCGACTTGAGGACCTTGTTGCGGCTCTGTACTTTATTGACAATAGCGGTTGCGTACGCAGAGAAGGAGAGCAGGCTGTCGAATGTTACTCCGGGTATTTTGTAATTATTCACCGTCGGAATTGGTGTGCCATCGACGTGAATTCCAAGCGGTAGCCTGACCTCCTTCGTCCAGGTTGTGAACAGAGGAGTTTGTAGGGGAGAGGGCTAGACACTTTGAAGTGAAGAAGCGAGAAAGTTCGGAGAGATACCCGTTTACTTTCGAACACAGGTCATCAATTCCATTCCCAGTCGCCATGATCGAGCAATCGTCGGCGTAAATTTGGTAAAAAATAATATTGTTCAGCACAACATTAATGTATGAAATAAAGTAAATAAAAACCTACGAATACATATCTTGAATATTTTGTCATAGAGCCTTTATTAAATACATATGTACGTATACAGAATTCAAGCGTTAGAGAGAGATAACTATACAAGCGCAACGCTCACCGCGCTAATTCAGGTATACATACATATATACCTGTTACTCGTCTGATATATACATACTCCAACTGCGATAATAATGACAATTATAATTTATTTAGATGCATATTTTAGCTAAATGTTATATCGTCGCCTGGATAAAAAATTGACGCATATTATTTCCGGCAGGTTTTGGAAAATCACGATTGAAATTTGGGATGCAATTTCTCAAAAACACAACTAAAGATTTTCTCCAGAGTGTCTGAGAATGCTTCTAGTTCACGAAATTCTTAAATTATCTTTCTTTTAGTTTAGTGCTAACCATTTATGGGTTATGAAGGATTTTCCTAAATAAATGTTTCTAGTGTACGACATTTGTCACCAATTTTGTAGTCACTTTAAATGATATACGCCAAAAAGTGATATAATTTTTTGCTAAATTAACGATACTTTTTACTCAATCAGCCTTATTGTGAGTTTCGCCCAAACACAATTTCCACCGACATTTTTTCATCCAGCCGTAGTGAATACATGGAAACGAAAAGTGAAAAAGTGACCCGGTTCTGGAAAATGAAACTCATGATAGGGCTGAATATCTCGGAAATTAAAGAAGATATTTAAAAACAGATGAAGGTATTTGAAAGATCTTGATTAGTTTAGTACGACTGCATTAATAACTTAATATGTACCAAACTACCAAAAAGGAGATATCCAAAAACTGTTAACAAAAATGGCACTTACGACAATTTTTCATCCAAGCGACGTTATTTGAATGTTACTCGCATAATTTAGAACCTGTATGTAAATTTTCGGGGAAAAAAGTATATTCTTATGCTGAAGAGATATTTTCGCAGATTCACAATTCATTTAAAGTAAATCTATCAGCCTTATTGACAATTCCTTGTAAATAAATCGCTCCCATAACTTAATTTGTGCAATTAATATACATATTTCACAATTAATTCAAATAATACATTACAAATATTTGTGCAACCGCTTCGACACAGTAAAATAAAAAAATGGGTGTTAATAAAATCAATATTCTTAATACATTTATATTTCAGTTGAACATGAGATGTTCAAGTGCACTTCAATATTTTTCTATCCATTTCTAAAAATTGTTTATTTGGCTTCTGTAGCTTTAATAAAAACCCACCATATTAATTTTTCTTTAATATCTATAAGGTACAGACATCGACCTGTTACAATTTTATTATATGTATAGATGTAGATATAGATTTAACTTATTTTATCAATTTAATACAATAAAATTTTTCAAACAGGTGGCAGCCCTCCCTAAAAATATTTTCGGCAATATAATTTCCTAAACCCTTTCAGTTTGATACCCATATTGCAATATTAAATTTATCTTATAAATTGAATTAAATGTAAATTTTCAAACAGGTGGCAACTCTAAAAAAATATTTTTGGCTGTAAGCCTTCTTCAGCCTCTTTCTTTTGACGCCCATATTGCAATATTGATTTTTTCTTATCAATTTACTTAAACTCCAATTTTCAAACAGGTGGCAACTCTCAAATTTTTTTCTTCCTATATTTTAAGTTAGACCCCTAGCAATACATCGGTGAAAACTGCATTAAAATTCATGCATTCTTTTTCGAGTGATGCGCGAACAAACATACAGACAGACAGACAGACAAAAATTTTAAAAGTGGTTGATTTGGCTTCTGGTGCTCCAATAAAGACCTCCCACATTAATTTTTCTTTAATATCTATAATGTACAGACATCGACCTGTTACAATTTTATTATATGTATAGATATCTAGATGTAGATATAGATTTCATTTATTTTATCAATTTAATACAATAAAATTTTTCAAACAGGTGGCAGCCCTCCCTAAAACCATTTTCGGCAATAAAATTTCCTAAACCCCTTCAGTTTGATACCCATATTGCAATATTCAATTTATCTCATAAATTAAATTAAATGTAAATTTTCAAACAGGTGGCAACTCTAAAAAATATTTTTGGCTGTAAGCCTTCTTCAGCCTCGTTCTTTTGACGCCCATATTGCAATATTCATTTTTTCTTATCAATTTACTTAAACTCCAATTTTCAAACAGGTGGCAACTCTCTAATTTTTTTCTTCCTATATTTTAAGTTAGACCTCTAGCAATACATCGGTGAAAACTGCATTCAAATCCATGCATTCGTTTTCGAGTGATGCGCGAACGAACATACAGCCAGACAGACAAAAATTCTAAAAATGGTTGATTTGGCTTCTGGTGCTCTAATAAAGACCCCCCGCATTAATTTTTCTTTAATATCTATAATGTACAGACATCAACCTGTTACAATTTTATTATATGTATAGATAGGAATATAAAGCTTTGTTTTTTGATGGCAGAGATATTGAAGATCCGTAACAGGGATGATAAATGAGTTTTTAATTTTTGTACCAAATGGACAAAAAGAATGTACTAAATCAGCCGAAAAAGTACCAAAATTTAAAAGACTAGACAGACATATGAATATGGGTAATTTGCAAACAAAGTGTTCATGGCAGGTTTTTTATATAGTTTTTTTAAGATTGATAATCTTATCCTCTAAAATCGTTTACTGACGCGAATACGAAACTGCTTTCATGCTCTTCAAAAATTAATTTTTGTTCTTATTTTTGCATTTTTGTAAAATATTTTCCAGAATGTAACATTTGCATATCACTTTGAAACTCATTTATCAGATAAACCAATGTTGGAGATTTTTTGCGCCTTCTTCAAGACATTAACGTGACGTTTTTCTTGGGAGGCAGGTTTTTTGTTTAATCTTTCTTCAGCAACAACTTCCCATATATGCCATTTGAACACTTTTGGAGAAACAAGCGAATTAAATAAAAAATCATTGAAACCCCTGAAGCAATAAATAGGCATTTGTATAAAAAAACTGGGTGACTCCGGAAATATTAAGCCTTACTCGTTAATATTAAATACCCGTTTTTTGGTTCGGCCAGTGTGTACTGCACCAAAAATCTGGAAAAATTTCGTCCGTGGACTTGGATGCGTAGCGTTATATGTACTTGTACATATGCATAGTTTAAAAAGGCCATGAAAACCCTAAATTTCCATTACAATCAATAATTCAAGTTAATCAACTAAACCATACAAGTATGTTTATTAAGTGCGAGTAACACAAAGAAACAGTTGCTTATATTATAGCAACAACATTTTGATAATTTTAAAAAGTCTTTCATTTTTAATAAACACCACGCACATACCTGTATAAAGTAGGAAAAAGATGACTGCATTTTTATCCACAAGTCGTATTTCTACATAATTTGTCGTAATGCTGTATTTTGACAAAATTGTATCAAAAATGTCGATGTAGTACCAATGTACTTTTGGGATCCAAAATGTATCAAAAGAGTACAATTGTACCATCAATTTCATCACTGATCCGTAACATGAATGCCCAGTTGGACCAATCAATTTAAATTTATCAGCCTGCTAAAATTTAAAATGACATCATTTTATTCGGAAAATTCGTCATTTTAAATTTAAAGTCTGATAAATTTTAAAATTTATTACTGAAGCTGGGGATAAGTAAATTAATAAAAGCTCCATCAATCGGTTTAATGAGTGGTTGAAAATCCTTGATTAACATTGAAGAAACTGTTTGACCTATTTCTTTTTTACTTCGACTTTCACTGTCGGATATGTATGCACACTGAGAAAATGCCACAGATAAAAGGCACGTATTTAAAAGAAATTGTAAAACAATAATTTAATATTATTTTATTACACTCAAACATAACTAAAAATTATGTAATTGTATACGCGACATATTTTTACACAGGTCCATAATATTAAAAAAAAACACAAATCGCTATAGATTTATTAGAAAATTTAAGATTTTTTTTCAGTGGAAAATGCGCTTGAATACAGACATCGTTTTTCATTTCTCGCTTTTTTGGCGAAATAAGAGCTACCAAATCGTCGCTCACATTACAATAGGTCTTACAATACAGCCGATAGTATCGATAGTTTTAAAACATCGATAGTATTTTTGAAAACACAAACCATCGATATATCGTAGTATCGTCGATATTTTTCCACCTCTACTACCAAATGTGGTGGAAGTCCGAGCACAGTCCATAATGCATGCAACTTCTTGAACTCAGAATGGGCGAGCGGTCTTAAAAGTGAGTCGAGGTTATTTAGAACAAGAGAAAATCTATAGGAGACGAGTGTCTTGCATACAGCCTATCTAAGCCAACAAGTAAATAACTCTCATTATTTTCAACCGACGAAAAGGAATGCGTGTATGGAAATATAAAAACAAATTTTTTAAAGTATAGATTATACTAAATATATTTTTTATTTTTATACTACTATAGTTTAAAATAAATAAGTTTACGGCCCTTAATATGCTTTATTTGTTAAATGGCCCATCAGGTCGATTGACCGTGTATGTTCTAGTGGTGTGCTTGTACCAGCTGCTGGTGTGACTTCAAAAATTATTTGAAAATTTTATGATTGTACCAGGTGTCGTCAGTGGTGAAATTAGAAAAATTGTAGTAGTAGAAAAAAGTATTTTGGCGGAAATTTCTTGCTCTTCTTGATTAAGTTCACGATATTGCAGTTGTGAATTAAAAAAAAAAAAACAATGTTTAAAAAAAATGGTAGCAAAATTATGAAATTTCGGCTCTAATCATTTCGATCATTCCTCGCCCTCATTTGTAAAGAAATAAACATTTTACCAGCATGCTGGTAAGTTATATGCTTCGAGCCTGATGGTACAATCACTTGATGGAGCCAGCAAGCGGGTGTCGTTTTATATAAAAAGGGTTTTTGGTTGGATAAAATATTAGCTTTTTTCCAAACTTCATTGTTTTTCTATACCATTACTTATTGAAAATGTTTGCGTGTATACTTATATATGTATATGTAAGTAAAAAATTTAGCTACCATTTTTAGCCACAACGACTTTTTTTTAGCTCTTTTTTATCCCTGTTTTTAACGGTTGTAATTTGCGTAATTTATACTTGAAAAAGCTCTTTGAAGCCGAGCTCCAAGAAATGGTTGTGTTTTAGACATAAAGTGCGTGGATTAAAAAATTAGTATTCTTGTCATTCCTTGTATTTGCCTCTTTTGGTGCATTATTGTTGTTTTGCGTGAGAGTGCATTTTCCCATAATTAATTAATTTTCTCATCGAGTAATTAATTTTCTCGCAAACAGCTGATTTTGGCTTGCTTTTGGTTCAGTGGCTTTAAAACTGTTAGTTCAGCACGGTTACTTACCATTGAACTCAACTAACTGATTACATTAGCTTTTAAACTTCCACTTACTGGGTGTCTTAAAAAGTTTTTCTTACAATACCTAGACTTCTGTGTCTGTAAAACGCTCATCTTTGCTAATATCGTACTAAAAGCGTACACTGTGAGTTTTTCTTGTACATACAAATTGCTACTACTTCGCGTTGCAATGTATTCATCCTGATGTTTTGAAAAATGCAACATTAACAACGACTTAGAGCGATGCGTTGCGTGTTGGTTGTGTGATGACTTAGCTCACGTAAAATGTGCTGGTCTCAATGGTAGGGTGGCCGATATCATAACCGACAACAAAGGTGTTCGTTGGTCTTGCCCCAAGTGCAGATCAACCGAAGTTGGCTTTTGCAAAATGTTTAGGAGCGCCAGAAGTGGCTTCCAGGAGTTGGGTAAGGAGTTAAAACTTCTAAAACTTCCTAATGCCATTGCTTTATACATTGACACTCCGCCAACTGATTCATTGCCTACTCCCGGCTTAAATAAGGAATTAACAAGTTTTAAATCTCCGTGTGTTGAGTTATCTCAAGCTGCATCTTCCTCAGGTGTCACTAAAAGGGCTGCAGCAAAAACGACAGCTGCGTCTGAACTTAAATCTCAAAGTGGACAATCTCCGGTACCCAAAGAATTAATCGTAGTTTCCTCGAATAAATCTGTGTTTGTTTCGCGCTTTTCTAGTGAAACTTCGGTAGAAGATGTTAAGTCTTATACAACATCAAAGCTTAACCCCCGGTACATAACTATTAGAAAATTTAATTTTTCATACGAAATTTTTCCTTCAAAATTGATATTTCCGCCGATCATTTTCAAAACATTGTTGATGGTTCATTTTGGCTCAATGGTGCTTTAGTTGGAGAGTTTGAGTTTAAACCTCGAGCTCGGAATAAAAATACTGCTCAAATTCCCTCCTCAGGACCAAAATACTTATAAGTAATTTTTTCTTCAATATTTATTACCAAAATGTTAGGGGTCTACTAAATTAACTGAGCTGTACTTAAAGTCTTTTGATTTAAATTATGAAATTTTGGTTTTTATTGAAACTTGGATAGAACCGAATTACTGAAATATTGTGTAATAAGTATGAAATATTTAGAAATGATCGCTTGGCCAGAATTTGAACCAACTGGGAGCCTACTGTTGCTTAGCGTTGTGGTTGGTTCCGACATGAAGTGTTTGTAGGCAACGATAGGGCTGACTGTTTCGCTCAGCATGGATCCCAAATGCATTTGCATGGTCCCGAGCCTTTTGGGGCAGATGGAGGAACCCCCAGAGCCCACATGACTGCCCACATATCCCAAACAGCAGACTTATACACCTCTGGGGAACGAATCCCTTCTCCATCTAAGACATGGAACATGCAAAGTGCTTAACTTCATCTACATTTTTAACAAACCTGAAATTAAAAAACATATTAAACGTATGTATATTAACTTACTTCGGCCTCTGTTTCAATATTCTTCCACTTTTTAAAATCAAGCTCAAGGCCAAGGATTTTCCAGTTTTTAAGTTATTTTATTAAATTATTTTATTCGATATTTCGCCTTTCATCGAAAAGCATCCTCAGGAATACGTATCTAAAAAACCAAAAACTACATGTATACATTCATACATACAAAACATAAACAAACGACTTACAATTTGTCAAATAACAAAAAACATGTAATCTTATTACTAAATACTGCCGCGACCGTCTTCTTCGTCTTCACAAGCTGCACTGATTTCTGCATTACTTCTTCATACGTTTTTTTCCCATTAGAAGTCGATAGCTTTGAGCGAGTCCATCGGTGTCTGTTTTGTGGTTTATTCTTTTTTCTGATGTTGTTTTCATAATATGGAGCATCTCGAGAGTCATTCGCTTGTGATAATTGTCCTCTCTCTGTAACACACGCACATTATCAAGATCAGCTTGGTGTTGTTCTCTCGCACAGTGGGAGGTTAGTGCAGTTTTTTGCGAATTGTTGCATCTGTTTTTTAAATCTGATTTATGGCCGGCGATTCTAGTTTTTAATTTTCTTTTTGTGGTCCCAATATAATACATTCCACAGGGGTTGGTCTGATTTCCTTTACATTCTATTTGATAAATTAGATTTGATTTCTCCATTTTGTCTGTTTTAGACTTTAGTTTGGTAAATAGTGATTGTAATGTGTTATTTGTTTTGTGAGCTATTTTGTGGTTAATGTTATCAATACAATTTGCTTTTTCTAATCTTTCAGACAGACCTGGAACGTATATCAAGGACTTAAATATTGCAGATTGAGATAGCCAGGAACAAATTTACTTTCATATTAGAAAACCATATGAATAAACATCGCTTGACACACAGGGAAAAATACACGCTCCAGATAATGGAAAGAACTAGAAAATTTCTGAGTGAGAATGAGAACATCATAATCTTAGAAGCAGACAAGGGCAACGTGACAGTGGCTATGGAAAGGTCAGATTACGAGAAAAAGATGAGTACGATAATCAACGACATTATGGTGTATCAAAGGATAAGCAAGGATCCCACATCTAGATTACAAAGGATTAATAATGAATTAGTTGAAAAATTATACGCCGAAAATATTATCAATGATTTTGAGAAGCAAAGAATGAAAACGGAAGTATCAACGGCGCCTAGAATTTACGGGCTGCCAAAAATACATAAAGAAAATTACCCCCTTAGACCAATTTGTTCCTCAGTTAATGCTCCATCTTCGAAACTTTGCAAATATATCTCCAATATCTTAACGAGACTGACCGAAAATTCGATATATAACGTGAAAAATGCCAGGGAATTTAAGGATAGAATTACTAATACTACAATAGAATCGGATGAGATAATGGTTTCTTTTGATGTGGTATCACTATTTCCTAGTGTACCAGTGGACCTCGCAGTGAACATAATTCAGGAAAAATGGGACGAGATACAAGAGTTCACCAAAATCAAAAAGGAGTTATTTATTAAAATCTTACGTTTTTGTATACAAGATAGTAGATATTTTCAATACAAGGACAAAACCTATCAACAGAAAAAGGGTTTGCCTATGGGTTCTCCGGCATCACCGATTGTGGCAGATATTGTAATGGAAGAATTGTTAAAAAAATGTGTACAAAACAGTGATATTAGGATCAAGATATTGACAAAGTATGTGGACGACCTCTTTGGGATTTGTAAGATAAGTCATGTGGAAAATATATTGACAGCGCTGAACAGCTTCCATCCTAGCATTAAATTTACGATGGAAAAAGAGAACAATGGCAGACTCCCATACCTTGACACCCTTATTATTAGGAAGGATAATAAAATAATTCTGGATTGGTATCAAAAACCGACATCGTCAGGACGGCTAGTAAATTTCTACTCACAACATCCCAAAAGAGTCAAAATAAATACAGCACAAAATTTCATCGATAGAGTTATAAACATCAGCCACCACAGCTTCCACGAAAAAAACTACAACAAAATTAGACACATTTTATATCAAAATAGCTTCCCAAGAAAGACTATAAAAAAATTAATGGATAAAAACAAACAAAATCCGCAATTTGAGAAAACTCAATCTGCAATATTTAAGTCCTTGATATACGTTCCAGGTCTGTCTGAAAGATTAGAAAAAGCAAATTGTATTGATAACATTAACCACAAAATAGCTCACAAAACAAATAACACATTACAATCACTATTTACCAAACTAAAGTCTAAAACAGACAAAATGGAGAAATCAAATCTAATTTATCAAATAGAATGTAAAGGAAATCAGACCAACCCCTGTGGAATGTATTATATTGGGACCACAAAAAGAAAATTAAAAACTAGAATCGCCGGCCATAAATCAGATTTAAAAAACAGATGCAACAATTCGCAAAAAACTGCACTAACCTCCCACTGTGCGAGAGAACAACACCAAGCTGATCTTGATAATGTGCGTGTGTTACAGAGAGAGGACAATTATCACAAGCGAATGACTCTCGAGATGCTCCATATTATGAAAACAACATCAGAAAAAAGAATAAACCACAAAACAGACACCGATGGACTCGCTCAAAGCTATCGACTTCTAATGGGAAAAAAACGTATGAAGAAGTAATGCAGAAATCAGTGCAGCTTGTGAAGACGAAGCAGACGGTCGCGGCAGTATTTAGTAATAAGATTACATGTTTTTTGTTATTTGACAAATTGTAAGTCGTTTGTTTATGTTTTGTATGTATGAATGTATACATGTAGTTTTTGGTTTTGTAGATACGTATTCCTGAGGATGCTTTTCGATGAAAGGCGAAATATCGAATAAAATAATTTAATAAAATAACTTAAAAACTGGAAAATCCTTGGCCTTGAGCTTGATTTTAAAAAGTTGAAAAAAAAAAAAACATATTAAACCCAAAAAATTTTTGCTAGGTTTTGATTGGTTTTGGTAGGAAAAGAAAATTGTCCGTGTCAACACTGACTCTGATGCTGATTCCAGTTTTGCAGTGTGTAGACAAGGCAGCGGCCATACAAGAAAAAAGGCAGCTATTTAGAAAAGGAGAAATATATAATTTTGTTTACACTGGCAATGAAGTACCTCTGCGCACCACCTTCGCCAGTAAACTCGAAAAGAGTGTTTAGTGCATTGGGTTGTCCGATTATTGCGGAAATGCTACTTTACATGATGAAAAATATATAAATTTTTAATTCTAATTACTTATTAGATACTATTATGTTTGATTATAAAAATACAAAAAAAAATCTGAACTAGATTTCTAAATTGAATATTCGATAATCGAAATCCGGAAATCCGACCGAATTTAGCCGCTTATCCGGCCCGATAAGCGGATAAAAGAATGGCTGGATAAGCCGGATTCCGGATATCCGGTCATGCTCTTCTGACGATTCTGGAGATTGACCTGTGGCGCCATCATCTACCACTTGTTGACGGTGCTGTGGTACTTGGTAGAGATTGAAACTGTCACATAAGAACCTTGTAATACCCGTTGGCGATAATCTGTTGTCAGCAAAACTTAGATTACGCCGCCTATTCTCTAGATAATGGTGCCTGGTGCCCAACGCTTTCTGTTATTCTTCTATGTTCTAACATAAACCAAATCCCCTGCTGCCAGGTGTCTTGGTTTCGCACTGTGCTTCGTATTGAATTGTTGCGCTCGCTTCGTGGTCCTTTGCGGTTGACCCTGCAACTGCGGTGGTTTTAACAAATTCAACGATGTTTTAAATTTTCTTTTTAAGAATGCTTCTGTTGTTGTTTCGGCACTTTCGTGGTTGGAGTGGACCGGTACGTTTGTAGAAATGTTTGTAAGTTCTCTACACTCGTTCCCTCGCTTTTAAGCTTAGTTGGCGCTCTCTTTAGAGTATCCACGAACTAATCTGCCTGTCCGCTGGATTGTGGGTGATATGGGGCTGTTATGACGTGATCCACTCCTCGTATCTTTAAAAATTTTGGAATCGTGCGCTCACAAATTGTGTTCCATTGTCAGATACGATGGTGTCACAGTTCTCATACCTTGAAAATGTCTCATCCAATTTTTTTGTAATTACTGATGAGGTTATGCTAGCGATTCGAAAGATCTCTGGCCATTTAGAGTAGGCATCAATTACCACGAAGTAGTATCAATAGTAAAGCAGTGCCATGTCATATAGGGTATATATGCTATAAACGGTACTATGTATTCGCATTACTGGAGTATGAATTCTAATAAACCGGAACAGTTAGTTCACTATTTTGTCTCAAGCAGAGCAGTCATGTTTTACTTTTTAGTCTTGTTTGCTTAGCTTTCGTGCGTGCTCGCAACAGGTTCTGGGCCTTTGCGTTAAAAGAAAGAAAGACAAAGTAAAAACTGTTATTGTAAATTCGACCGCGCTATAAAAATACGCATATTTAAAGATAAGCAATAGTGATCTAGATAAAATATTTCGTTCGAAAGACGAAAAAGATTGGGTTTTGTGGAAATTTCAAATCACAATTGTCTTGAAATTTCATGAAGTGTATGAGTGCGTCACGGGCGAGCAAAAGCCACCGGTAGCATCTGCAGTCAAAACTTGCATTTTTCAACAAATGCGACATAAAGGCACAGCGAGCGATATCCTNCTGGGCCTTTGCGTTAAAAGAAAGAAAGACAAAGTAAAAACTGTTATTGTAAATTCGACCGCGCTATAAAAATACGCATATTTAAAGATAAGCAATAGTGATCTAGATAAAATATTTCGTTCGAAAGACGAAAAAGATTGGGTTTTGTGGAAATTTCAAATCACAATTGTC
>NW_016168928.1:0-11982 GCF_001687245.7 Rhagoletis zephyria
GTACAAATTGGTGGAACGGTTACCGAGATACATATATGTGATCACAAGTGTGCGGGGCCACGCCCATTTTCCAAAATTTTATCATAAACGTATTTCTTGGTNCAATTTTGAATAAATTAGCTTTAATATTTACTGATTTATCGAAGATTTCGTATTTCTCCAAATTACCGTTATATGGGATGTGGGCGTGGTTATTGTCTTGTATTCGTTTGTTGTGAACAAAGTTATAATACCCTTGTGCACAAGTGCGCTCGGGTATAACAAAATGAAAAATAAATTATACATATCATTAGAATTTTCCGCAGCCCCGCACGCATTATATGAGCTTTCACGTTACGCTATAAAATTTAACATTTGCACATCAATCTGTTACACGATATGGTTATTTAGATACATTTTTTAAATTCATATTGATCCTGTGACATCGATTCATTAATAATTTTCTGTGAGAAAGCCGCTTTTTGAACTATTTCTATGTTTACATACATACATAGATATGTGTTAAGCTGTGCCATCAAGTCAAAGCATTATGGTCTGGCGACTTCCATTTGCCGGTCGAAAGTCGAACAGTAACCAAATTGATTTGAAACTTAGTTTTTTAGGATTTTTGAGGTCGCTGATTTCGTATATGATGTCAAGTTTTTTGATATTCAAAATGGCGCTGGATCAAATATGACGCCGAGATTTAAAAATTTTTCTTTTCCCCTAAAACTCATATAAATAGGAGGGTTTTCGACGTCGCTGATTTCAAATCTAACATCAGATTTTTGAAATTCAAAACGGTGGACGCAATGTGGCGTAATCGGATTCGGAGCTAAGTAATTAAAGTTTAAAATGGTAGACCACATTTTTGCTATATATATGTGTATACACTTTTACTATGGAGAATTGATTTAGTGAAGGGACAAAAACAAACCGATTTTATAGTGCAAAGTTCTGAATCTTAAGGCATTTTAAATTTCAAAGTTTTCACACACTTCATAAAGCAGAATGGAGATATTAAAGGCAGGCCATATATGTATGTACAAAAACGTGCATTATTACATACATACATATAAACGTAAGTGTTAATAAACATTGCAAATAAGTACAGTGGCGATCAAAAGTGGATGAATGGTGTTTCGTATTTAATATGTACAATGTTTTTCAAGCTGTAATTTTTTGATATTTTTTTTATAAAAATATGGTTCATGCTTTGCAAAATTGTATAAATCACACTTTCAAACTTTATACGGAATTTAGAAAAAATCCACAAACTTGAATCTAAATTTCGAGCTTTTCAACTAGAATTATAAAAAAATTTTTGGGTAGGCAGTTAATAGGATTATAAAATTTTAGTAAAACTAGTGCAAGTTTGGAGGGGCTAAAAAATCGCAATGATTTTTAATAATTTTTTTGTTGAAGGCGTTTTGATCTTCTTCCCATATAAATATGTATTTTTCGTGGAAGAATATGCGCACGACCTTTTGCAAAAAAATAAAAAAGCCAACGCCAGTTTTCCTAAATTTTGCTGTTTATGTGAAAAAAAACCCTAAAAAGCCTCAGCAAAAAAAAATATTAAAAATCAATGCGATTTTTTAGCCGCTCAAATTTTGCACTAATTTTATTTTAGGTTAAAAAGCTCGAAATTAGGATAAAAATTACAGAATTTTTCTAAATTCTGTATAAAGTTGGAATTTATATGGTTTTTGTTAAAGCGTGAACCATATTTAAAAAAAAATAAAAAATCAAAACAATTTTAGCTTGAAACACATTGTAAATATTAAAAATGAAACACCATTCATCCATTTTTGATCGCAACGCTATATACATAGATAAACATTTGCATATGTGGGGAGCTTAACAGAAATTGGCGCCTAATAAGCGCATTGCCACCTCTGCAGTGTCTGAAATATTTTCCTTATGTATGTATGTATATGTATATGAATATATGTACATATGTGTGCTTACATGTACATGTAGATTCAGAGGCGTGTTGTTTGTTAATACACACCGGTAGCGAAATTAATATTTCTTGATTGATGAATACTGACAACCTTTTTCGCACATGACTACATTACCATTAAAACCTTAAAAAAGTTTAAAATGAAAAATGGTAAAATGAAAGATGTATGAAGGCGAAAAATAATATGATATGATGATAAATTTGTATACACGCGTGGATATACAGGGTGAGTTAAGGTGCCAAATAATTCTTAAGACTTAAAGCAAGAAAAAATCTTTTATTTGCGATTCACGTTGTGGCTCTTTCTGGGCTGTAACAATCTGTTAAATGAATAAGTGTTGAGGTTGATCTAAAGACCCTCTAATACGATAGGCAGTGGTCTTTAAAGTTCATGAAATCAACAATATATTTGTACTGTAAACAAGATTTACTTTATAACCATAATCATTAAACATAGTTATGGGAACGTAAAAGTTGAAATAGCAACTGTCAGCAGTTCTGAACCCAGAGGACACCGATAGATCAAAATGGAAAGAAAGAGGGAAGATTATCTGGTACACCCAAGGATGACAATTTTGTTTGGAAAGAAAGCACATATAAGCAAAAAATCACTTCAATTTTACAAACATACAGAAAAATTTGACTCATAAAAACTATTTCCATGAAAAATATATAGACGAAGAATGAAAAATATTTATAGGTGAGAAAGAATATATATAAAATAAAGAAAAATTCTAATGGAATTTTAGAATATCTAACTAAAAAAATATAACAAATCTTTAGATGTATTTGTTTAGATGAAAAAAATAAATCCTTTCAGAGAAAATAATATTGAAATCTAAATAAACAGAAAACTAGTCAATATACTTAAACTTGCTAATACTTGTTCAACTTAGGAAATTAGCAGGTGTGTAGGCACTATGTGCAATGGTAACCCTGTGTGGTTGAAAGCCATGCATTGGTGTCCCTTCGGCGCCGGCTTATCGCGGGTGTAGAATACATTAGGTGCAAGGTGTTAAAAGTCACCATAACAATTAGGTAATACTAGCGCTATGTTTCATGTTCTGGTTGGAGGCAATATCCTTTCAATGAACCACAATAGCAGTGCATGCACTAGGGGTTTCCGATGGCAATCCTCAGAGAGTACCACTACAGGTATCCAGTGAGATTACTTAGCCCCCTTTAAGATTAAGTAGTTGCTCAGAGACTCCACGTCAATTCCAAGTGCCAAATCAGCTTCAGTACTCCCATCATCAAGAGTATGCTAAACTTAAGATCGTTCTCTTCAGTAAGACAATGCTACCATTTACGACTCGGATTTCTCCATTTTCCATGGCGCTCAGGTTTAGCAGTCTCAGCCCACTGCAACAAGCAGTACGACCTGGGTTCGGATCTTGTTTCGAGAATTTGTTTTAACAGCAGTGTCCCCTCGGTAGACAATGACAAACCTTCGAGGGGTTTTCTGTCATGAAAAGTCTGCTCTCAATCCTAATTTGCGTAATTGGCGGAGAAGCTCGACAAAGCAACAGATAAATTGTAAGCAACAAAATATTTATTGAAATTAGAAACAGCTCTACAGCTTAAATGCAGATTCATTGAAAAATAGCATTTTTTGGGTCTTTAGCAGATACTGGGCCTCATGCTCAAAAATTAGCTGAAGCTCAGACTCAACTTTTGCACTGATAGAGTGAGTTTAAGCTCAAGAATTTGTACTGCAAATCGAGTCGGAACTTAAGTTCGCTTTTATGCGCGAAGTCCAATGTCTTTATTTACTAATTTAATATATCTGTGGGCTTTAATGCTTCGAACAATATTTTTAGTATGACCTTGTATGAAATACTTATAAAAATTATTTCCAGGTAGTTTGAGCATAACTTCTATAACTGTTTGCGTAAGAAAAATTTCAAATTATTTCAAGTAACCATTTTCCTATTATTTGTGTGAAACAGCCCACCAATCGTATCGTCAATAAAAAGTCAACAGTATCCACAGAATATGTACCTGTTTCAGAAAGGTGCAAAAAGTACTGGTAGCACACATTAAAAGAAATTATAATAAATACAAATACGACGTATTGCACTGGTTTTTACCCAAGCAAATAAAAGTGCATGCGTGTATATACGTAAACACACAATTTTCAATTAAAAATGAAGTGCTGCACGAATGAAAATTTGCCAGCACTTAATGGAATTGCGTATTGTAGGAAAAATGCAAACGATACTTACATAAATAACTTGTATTTCATATAGCATAAAATCGTAGAAATTCTTTCGCATTTTGCATTATACCAAATTAATTAACACATTTTATGCCCATTAAATTCACAAGATAAGCGGCTTATTGATAAATAGAAGCAAATGCATGGACTCTGTAATAATTTATAAACATTTCATTTCTCTCTTTTTCTACTTCCAGCTGGTACACGCACAACGGTCCCGGCCCATTGCCCGTGCTTAGCGGACCACGCGTGCGTCTACTCGGTCCAATACTCGCCATCGAGGCGGTAACTAGCGAAGATTCAGGTGTCTACAAATGTACTGCCAGCAATGTGGGCGGTGAAGCGAGCGCCGAATTGCGCCTCACAGTGGCCACACCCATACAAGTGGAGATCTCACCGAACATACTGAGCGTACATATGGGCGGTAATGCCGAATTTCGTTGCATTGTCACGAGTAATGGCAGTCCGGTGGGCATGCAAAATATACTGTGGTACAAGGATGGACGACAACTGCCATCATCGGGTCGCATAGAAGACACTTTGATGGTGACGCGTGTGAGTCGGGAAAATCGTGGCATGTATCAATGTGTGGTGCGGCGGCCGGAGGGCGACACCTTTCAGGCGACGGCGGAGCTGCAGTTAGGAGGTAAATATCTACTCGTAAATATTTGTAGATTCAATATCTATTTATAAATATTACTCAATTTAGCATTCACTGACCTTTATACGACCAGTTACTATTTTTTTGATTCATAAGTATTAGTGTGGTGTTATGTTTATGTATATGGGTGCTCATATGTGTTGCCAGTATACCAAAATGTTGGTAAATATGCATGTATGTTGCTTCATAATAATTGCTTAAAAATTTGTCTGAATTGTGGTGAACGCCATTTTGGTTGAACGATGCTGAATAATGGCTTTTCGTTCAATTTCCGGTATGTGTTGTTGCTATTTTGTACATTGTTGCTTAAATGCACAAGCTTATTTCAATATGTACTTATGGAGCTGAACGGAAATTATTTCATTTTGTATGGAGTAATGACCATGGAATTTATTCTTATTTCCGTTTTGCCCGAAGGCGTCAGACATTAATATTCATAACAATAAATTTCGAATAATCACTATTTAACTGAAAGCATTCGAAAAAATTATTACAAATATGTGTGTGTATGCTTGTGAGCGTTAGCATATGTACACATACATATGTATATACACCACGTGTCAAAATCATAAGCCCACCAAATATTGACTAGTTTTAAAAATTAATTTTTTAGTTTTGCTTTTTAATTAGATTTCTTAGAAGTATTTTTATTTTTAGACCATTAAATACTAATTGAAAAACTCGAAATTTTTACGAAAGTTTGTTGATGTTTTTTTTTAATATTGTACAAAGTCTGAAACCTAGATTTATGCGGTTTTTTGAAGAGAATAAACTATATTTTTATAAAAATTTCTAAAATTAAATAACATCAAAATAAAAGTGCCAATATATGGTGCGCTTACAATAGCGAATCGGTATGTATTTAACTACATTCTTATGCCAATACATATGGCGATTTAAGTTAAGCTGATATCCATTAAATTAAGAAAAGTTTAGCCAGAGAAATTGTGTGAGAGATATGGCTTTCCACTTCTACAAATGAATGGTGGAAACTGGTTTCTTCAATTTTAAAGATGTCAATGTACATATTTTATTTTTCATAGATAAGTTTACTGAAGTACCAAAAAGTAGAAAAATAACGCACATAAATCATTAAAATCGTGTTTTTGTTCTACTCTTGGAAGATTATAAAATTTTGTCGCTTACAAGGTTATACGCGGTAACCATTCAAATATTCCCCCTAAATTCCAATACAATGTCAAGAAATCAAAATCAAAATTTATTATTTTGTAAACTTTCAGGATTTTTTAGATTTTCCGATTTTGTTATATGTATAAGTTACCATTATCAATGATTTTTATTTTAAGCGAATATAATTTTTCCAAGAAAGGACGTGTCTGGGATTTTGTTCATAGAGTTTTTGTTATGCATTTCTTAAATTTCAGTGTGAAATAACGAATGGTTTCACAGTTTGCTAAACACGCATTTGTGTTGGGTATAGTACCAACACATGGGGCAAATATTACAGATATTGCCTTCCCAGAGAGCGCCTATTCGAATCTGCCTTAATTACAAAACATCGCTGTAGCGCACAGTAAAAGGTTTAGGGTAAGGAAAACGGCATATTTGTAAACACCATATCGATGGCTGAGTGCAAGATCGACCTATCTCGGCAGCCAGTTCGAAAACGCTCTATCTCAAAAAACTTTTCAAGAACGCCCTATTTCAGAATTCGTGTCAAAAACGCCCTATCTCAGCTGCCGATTCAAAAACGCCCTATATCAGCATATTTGCAATACATTTTGAAGTAAGATAGGGCGTTTTCGAAAAGTTTTTTGAGATAGAGCGTTTTCGAACTGGCTGACGAGGTAGGTCGATCTTCCACTCAGCCATCGTTATGGTGTTTGAAAATATCCCATCGATATGCAGTAGGCGACAAACGAAAGTGTAACCCTTGTTCTGAAATCAATTGATATCACCGTGCGACAGTCAATTTTACACACGAAAAAAATCAATATATTCACAAAACAGAGTGCCAAATATAGTAAAACTGCGTTTTTAATTTTTTTCTCTGACGTCAGGATTTTTTTTTTAAGGACTTTGAAACTTCTAGAATATGATTGAATAAAAAAATTATTCAAAAGATGCGGGGCATTGTAGAATAACAATATGGGTATAAATTAAAAGGAAAAATTCTGTAGAATACAAAATAAATTAATTTTTGGGTGCACCAGGACGAATAAGTATTGAAATGTCCTTTCAAAATTTTATCCTTGAATATCCTTGGAAATTTCCAATATTTATTTAAAAAAAAAATATATGTCAATGACTAATACGTTAACTACCACATCTTCGAATTCCGTCCTCCTAACTTTGTTAGGTTTAGATAAAAAAAATTGCACTTCTCTTTATAAGATATTGATAGTTGCAATATACACAAATGAAGATACTGGAATCATTATTATGGAACCATGTATGCACTCTAAAAGAACAAACTGACCGTATGATATAACTATGGTTTAATACTTTAATTGTTTTGTATACAAGGGCGTAGCCAGCCTTTCATCAAGGGGGCAAGAGTTTATTTAGAGGGAATAAATGTTTTTAATTATATTTTTTTTTGTGTATATAAAAAGAAATTTTTGAGTTTAAGAAAGTATAAGTTTTCTGGTAGCCTCTACAACGATACAAATTTAAAAAAAAATCGGTTAGTAATTTTTTTGTTTAAAGTATTTTTCTTTATAAAAAAATAAAATTTTTGCTTTCAAATGTTTATACATGAAGTATACAAATATGCCAACCAGAAGAAAGGGGGTTCAATCGCCTTTACAACGATACCAAATTCTTAAAAATCGGTTAGTAATTTCTTTGTCAANATATTAAAGGATACAATAATATACAAGGATATTTTTAATTCTACAGCACTTTTCCTTTTAACTGATACCCATATTGTTACTCTACAATGCACCAAATCTCTTAAATAATTTCTTTATTCAATCATATCCTGGAAATTTCAAAGCCCTTTAAAAAAAATCTTGACGTCAGAGAGAAAAATAAAAAACGTAGTTATACAATATTTATTATTATTATTATTATACAATATTGTGCAATACAACAAAATATCGATAACAAAACCGATAAATATATCGACAACAAAGTCGATAAAAATTCCAATAGCAAAATCGATAATGTTATTGGTAGGAAAATCGATTATAAGTTCGATAAAAATATCGATACCAAAATGGAAAAAAATTATCGACGAAAATATCGATAACAAAAGCGATAAAAATATCGATAACAAAATCGATCACAAAAATCTACTAGAAAATCTGTAAAAATATCGATAACGAAATCGATAAAAGTACCGACAACAAACTGGATAAAAAATATCTATAACGAAATTGATAAATAGTAGATAACAAAATCGATGAGAATATCGATAACGAAATTTATAAAAATTTCGATAACAAAATCGATAAAAATGTCATTAAAAATATAGATACAAAGATCGATAACAAAATCAATAAAAATATCGTCAAAAAATACCGATAACAAAATCGATAAAAATGTCGATAACAAAATCGATAAAAATGTCGATAACAAAATCGATAAAAATTTCGATAACGAAATCGATAAAAAATTGATAAAAATATTATTAATATTATTATATCGATAAGTCCCGAGAATCCCGGAAATCTCTAAAATCCCAAAATAGTTCCCAGGCTCAGTCTCTCTGACTCTATCTATATTTTTTCTCTATAAATACCTTTATTTTAATCTTTCTTCCTCTGTCTTCATCTTTTATCGGTATCCCCATCCCCATCTTTTTCTTTCCATTTATCTCTGTTTTTACCTTTATGTTTATCACTTTCTTCATCTACATATTCACCTTTACCTTTGCCCTTATATAACTAATGTGTTTAAATTTACTATGGCCTTCATAAGAATCAAAAATTTTGACTTTTAAGATTGTTAGAAGTAAAAATCACTGACTGATCCTTATTTATGACTTTTATAAAAAAAGTCTTCAATAACTATTATCTAAGGCAAATAATTAAAATAAAAAATAACAGTTATTTGCAGATTGTTTAGATAACAATTTAAAATAATTGTTAATTCTGGTTTATAAAATGAAAATCAGAAATAACTGTTATTTAGGGAGTAATTAAATAAAATTAAAAAAAAAACTGTTAAAGAGCTATTTTTGAATAAAAGTTCTAGCCGTAATCTGCGATCCAAAATTAAGTTTATGCGTTTCGGCGTTTTTTGTGTTATTTGCGTTATTTCAAAACTTGAAATTTTCCTTACGGAGTACAGAATTTAATGAATTTACTAGTCTTTCTACTTGTGATTTATTCAAATAAAAAAATTGATTTTTAGTTGACACAATTCAGCTATCTGGTTTTTGGCAAATAAGGTGGGTGGTCGAAAAAGTTCTGGCAACAATGATCCTAAGGGGTGAGAGCATTAAAATTCAAACTCTTGTTTTTTACCACCCTAATGTACACACATGCGCGGGTAATAAGTACACACCATTATATACTATCGTCAACACAAATTTGTACCAACACACTCGCCAATACAATTATATGCCAGTGCATTTCCACTCTGAGATTGCTGTGCACAACAGCAGTTTTGCACTTGTGTAAGGTCATATAGAGGTCATTGGCCAAATAAGTGGCTTTCGGCAGCTGGTAGTTGCCAATAAATTGCCCTAGGTGTAGTGGTAATTAAGCTTTCGTAAACATAACGGATGTGGTAAACGGTGAATCAGCTAACCACATAATAGCTCTGCGAAAATCTTTGCTATTCAATAAGCTGCCTATACTTTAAGTTACGTAACACCTGCTTGGTAAATTTATAGATTGACAGTACTGAAATATATGTATACAGAATTTTTGAAATTTTAACAAAAGTTCTGAAAACACGAACTATGTCCGAATGTTTTTAACCGACTTCCAAAAAAAAAGGAGGTTATCAGTTCGACGGAATATTTATTGTTTTATTTTTATTTTTTTATTTTTTTAATTTTTTTTTATTTTATTATTTTATGTATTTTGGACCATTTCGATAATTATTTTTGCATCGGAAAGGTAGTGTCTCAGAAGTGGTCCCATATAAATCGTGTTAAAAATTAACGGTACTCCTAAATTTTTATATGAGAATTGAAATCAGTTTTGTTTTTTGCTTAAAAATTACTTATTTCGGTATAGTTTAGCACTATGATTGTTTGTATATACGTATATATATAGATACGTACATAGTACATTGAAGCATCCCATTAAACCAATCTACGAGAAAACTTTTCTGAGCTAAACTTTTCCAATATATTTTGGGTCAAATCTGAACTCTGAATTGTTATATCAGCTCAGATTTTTTTAAATAACCCTACATGAACAAGCGAAAATGCGAGGTTTGGCCTATACTCGAGGGTTGTCCACATGCTTGCAGACTTAGAAAAAATGCACCGCAGTTAGTTTCAAAAGAAACTTTGTCGGTTAAAAAATAAGTTATTCTAGTACAAGAGCCAAATAAAAAACGACCTTCACCCATATAGCACACAATCTTCAAAAGTGAAACAACTCAAAATTACACGTTCGTCAGAAAATGCGAGAAACCATTTCTGAACGTAATTATAATGAAAATTGGCTCCAGCTTTTGCTGAAAGGTAAATACAAGCTCTGTGTGCATTTTGAGTTGTGGATTTGCTGGATTGGCTGAAAAAATTCTGGCCAGCATATTTTTTATTAAATATTCAAAATAGATGTTTCATAGGCAGGTCACCCTCGAGGCCATCACTTCGGACAGGGAGGGAATAGGAGTCCCGTTGTCATTCTGCGGCCTACTACTAGACAGATGGGCTCACAGTCGGCTCAGCTAGCGTTGGGCGGAAACCCCGACATGCAAAGATGCAAGGTTTTTCTGGTCAGTTGTTGAACGCAGACTGCCAAGGGAGTTCCTGCAGTTGGCTAAGCGACAGATCTCCGTTCTTACAGATGTAGTCAAGGATGTATGGTCAAGGATCCCTACTGCCACAGCTGTCTGGAAGTCAAGGTGGAATCATCTCCGCACTTCCTTTTCAGTTGTCCGGCATTCGCTAGACTAAGGTTTAAGTATCTCGGTGCGCATTTCATCAACACTCCCGAAAAGCTCTACGGAATGGACATCAGCTGCCAGTGGAACTTTGTTGTAAGCAGCCAGCCAGGGCTGCCAACTACACTTAGCTATGAAGTGCCATATTGAGGATAAAAAGGTGCCAAAGTGTGCCAAATAGAAAAATAAAAGTGCCAAAAAAGATGCCATTCTTTTTAGTTCTCCCTATTTCGCATTAGAATTAGAAACATATTCCTAAAATAAAAGTCCAATGCCAAAGTAAGATAAACCAGTTGAATACACTATCGAAATTAGAAAATTTTATTCCATAAAAAGAAGTGCACGCAAAGGATTTCACAAAAATTTATTGAAATATAACTATTTTTCAAAAGTGCCATTTGGCACTTTGTGCCGAGTTGAAAAATTAAGAGCCATTTGAGGTAAAATGGTGCCCAAAATGGCACGGTTTGAGCCAAGTTGGCATCCCTGCAGCCAGCGCTCCCTTTAGATTAATATAGAAAACCTGTTGTTACAGTTCAAAGAATTTGTGTAAGGTGGTAGCTCTAAATAATGTCTAAGTGAGTTAACAATAACCTAACTTAACCTACCTGTTTACACCTGCCAACCCAATAAGTAGGCTAGAAAAGTAACAGACAACCCAACATTTTCATATTCCATAGAGCTTATACTTTTGGTCAGTTTATAATTTGTTCATTAAAAAAATGAGTGCAAGATTAAAAAAAAAATCATTTTTGAGTATTAGTTAAAATTGTCCTGGCCAGGATTTTTTCAGCCAATTCAGTGATGAGGAATTAGTAATTACTAATACGTTTCATACAATATAGATTTCATCCAATAAACAGATAGTTCAACAACGTTTCCTATTCGGTTCTTGGGACTATTCGAGCAAATTCAACGGCATGTGAAAAGATAGGAGGTATGTGACTAGCTCTGTTGCTCTTACGTAATAATAATAACAATAATAGATTTGCGCTTACACATATGTTAGTGTTTGGCCGAGCTTCTCCTCCGATTTGTGGCGTGCGCCTTGATGTTGTCACACAAAGCGGAGGGACCTACAGTTTTACGCCGACTCCGAACGGCGATTGTATTTTTATGAGAAGC
>NW_016168928.1:11995-18362 GCF_001687245.7 Rhagoletis zephyria
AAATACACTCGAAAGTTTGCCATTGCCTGCCGAGGGACGACCGCTGTTAAGAAAAAACCTTTTTTTCTATATTTTTGCGATGTTGCTTTCACCAGGGTTACCACTACACCACAGCGGCCGACAGCGGCGTTGCTCTTTCATAAGTCTTTTTATTGGGCAGATCTCAAGAAGGTGCCCAAATATACATATAGTGAGTCGCGTTATCCTAGAAAAATTGTCACTTGTAGTATCTCAAGCAGATGAACATACGTTGAGACTTCAATGAACCTTTAAGCCGAATAACGTTAAATGCAAACTTAATATATTGCTGTTCGATCCATTTGCTCCGTATTCTCCACACTGCACATGTCTCTCATTTTCATTGGGTTCGTTGGTGTAAATGTTACGCAAGCTCTTTTGAGTTAAACTCCTGGATGGGCTTTAGCCAGTATTTTATCGATAGCAGACTTGTGCGAGGCACCAGCAAGCGTCGTACAAGTTTAGAGCGGATACGGGTTCTCCTGATTAACCTGTAGCTCTACTTTTGGCAATATCAATTTGGCCCACTTCAATTGGTACCGCAGAATCCTGCCTTCTTTATTACTTTCATCTATGACGTCTATGGTCCTTTGATTACTTCTTTTTTTTTGGTGCCGTTGCTAAAACTTAGCGGTAGACTTTTCCTCTAAGCAATCAATTAATTTTCATACAATTAAATTTTTAAAACCAGATTTATAGTATTCTCTCATAGATTGTACTCTTGGCACCTTAACTAGGCCCTCTGTATATTTTGTCTTAAAGAAGAAAGACTGCGGAGAGCTACGGGTATACTACAAAACATAACGATCGCGACCGGGCTTAATGTAAACTCAGCACAAGTTCCAAGAATTATAATTTCACAGCAATACATATCGTCACTAGACATGAATAAAGGCGCGCTATTGTTTTCGCGGCAAAAAAGGACGATTTGACGAAAAAATACGCGTAAAAAAACTTCGGCGAAACATAGACTTATATGTACCTAGCCAAGTACTGTCACTTTAGCATCATGACCCAAACCTCTTTGGGAAATGTACATACAATTACACCCGCAAACATAGTGGACCCGCGAAAATAAGCTTACGCGTCTTTCTTCGCCGTCAAATCTAGACGCCTTTCTTCAACTTTGGACCTCGCGCCTTTATTCATGTCTTGTGATGATACAGTCAAAAAGGTTGTGCAGATATTTTGCATATTTGCATATCAAATAAAATTCATAAAATATAGGTAATTAAAAGCAAAAAACTTGACTCTTATTCAGAA
Source organism: Rhagoletis zephyria (assembly GCF_001687245.7). Lineage (NCBI taxonomy): Eukaryota > Metazoa > Arthropoda > Insecta > Diptera > Tephritidae > Rhagoletis > Rhagoletis zephyria. The sequence continues at coordinate 13,277 of NW_016168928.1, forward strand.
ACTAGCATGCATTAAATTTCATTGTAGTTTCTTTTCATCAAAATTGTCGATAATTGAGCTGGTCAATGCTCTTGATTGGTAAACAAATGCTATTTAAATTGGCTCTGAAGAGACATGCAAATTTGCAGAATCTTTTTTTTGCAGCTCAAAATAAATGCGAATAAATCAAAGCAGCTGAATTGCAGTATATTTATAAATAAATGTGTACTTTTTATTATATATATATTTATATATGTAATGCAGTAATCAAAGAGGTGACAAATTCGAAATCGGTGGCGTTGAAAAAAACTAAACCAAGTCGAAAACTAAGTTATTTTTGTAGTACAGGGTGTTACAGAAATAAGCCTACAGTTGAGTCAATTTGAAGGTATCAAAAGCAAATTTTTTTAAATTAAAGTATACTTGCCCTTAATCTGGGCAACACATCCATCGCTAAATAAAACCCCCCTTATCAAATATGGAAACCGGGCCTTCATGTCTTCCAATATTTTTTTGAAGAATACCTACATATACTGAATATTTATCGTGCATTTGAATATGGTTGGGCAATTATATGGAAATATTTTACTGAAAAAAATAAACAGAGTTTATGCAGCCTCGTTACACAAATAAAATAAATGAAAAGGCAAATTTTTTTAATTCAAAAATATAGCAATTCTTCACGCTGAAATTTTTATAGAAAAAATCTTTGCTTATCAGCTCGTCTCCAGATTCACTCCCATCAGTGAACGATTCGCTATGATCTGCATCAAAGTTCAATTAAACAACCTTAGCTTCATTTCGGCGCACGCCCCGACGGAGGAGAAGGACGATGAAACTAAAGAGCAGTTCTACGAGCGCTTAAAGGAAATATGTATAACTGTATTCGTATGGAATAGTAGCTTATGTCGAAAGGCTGGCTTTAGTATAATGCGGCATTCGCAGCATACGATTGCAAATAACTTAGTAGCACCGAGCCGGGCAACTTCTAACGCCAGGGTGAGCAGGGAAGGCATTTTTGGTCCAACATTCGGAAAATTCAGCCTTCACAACAATACCTTCGATAACGGAGGGAGGCTGATNTAACTGTATTCGTATGGAATAGTAGCTTATGTCGAAAGGCTGGCTTTAGTATAATGCGGCATTCGCAGCATACGATTGCAAATAACTTAGTAGCACCGAGCCGGGCAACTTCTAACGCCAGGGTGAGCAGGGAAGGCATTTTTGGTCCAACATTCGGAAAATTCAGCCTTCACAACAATACCTTCGATAACGGAGGGAGGCTGATCGACTTTGCCGCGGCATGGAACATTGTAGCTAGTAGTACGAGACACCAGCATCGAAACATCCAAAAAGCCACATGGATGTCCCCTGATCAAAGAACGAAGAACCAAATAGATCATGTTGTGATAGGCGGAAGCTACTCTTCGAGCGTTCTTGATGCGCGTTCTATCCGACGAGCCAACATCGACTCGGATCACTACCTTGTTACAGATGATATCCGCATGCACCTTTGCGCAATGCAGAACGTGCGTCAGGCAACGCGGCGAAAGTCGATGTCGAGAAGCTGCAATCACAACAGACTGCCGAGAAATTTCGCAATCGGCTCTCAATTCTACCTATACAAGAAAATCTTCATCGAACGGATATAAATGAGCAGTGGGAGTCCATCTTCCAATCTCTTCATGCCGCTGTGGAGGATTTGGTTGGATACTTACGTCTATTCAAAAGAAAGAAACGAGAGGCACATAGACGTGAATGCAAAGAGCTGGCAGAAAGGAATGTGGCTCGAAAATTAAGAAAATAAGGCAGCAATCACATGGCTTAAAACCGGGGCTCCTTCCTGCAGAGATGAAGACGGAAATATAGTAAAAACAATGTCCTGAGTACACTTTAGATGTGGGGGGAACACTTCTCAATGCTTCTGAATGGCGACACAGGTAGCGCGTTTCACGAAGAAGACTGGCTGATTATGGAAAGCCTAATAAGTGCTGCCAATGCCAGTCACAGCGGTATCATATATGTACATATAGCAAAAGAACGATTTTGCTTGCATATGCAGATGATATGGACATCGTCGGTCTGAAGCAAAGGGACTTAACCGCAGCATTTTCCAGTTTAGAAAAACAAGCTAAAGAAATTGGTCTGGCATATAAAGAGTCGACACGTTTCGAGGCACAAGTCACTGTTGGTTTGAAGTAAAGAAGGACTTAGGCTACCTAGGATTTGACACAGATACTACCTATAGCGTCAGCTTGGAGATCAAGGGAAGAATTACTCTTGCTCCTTTGAGCTCGGTAGACAATTCCCTCGATGAACAAAAATTACGTTCTAGAAGTCTATCGTCATGCCTGATCTTCTATATAGCTCAGAAACGTGGACGATGTTGAACAACGATGAGAAGGCTTTGAGTGCTTTCTAGAGAACAAGATCGCAAGATCAAGGTCCCTGCTCGCGTGTTTATGGCACCTCCTCCCATAGACGTGGTATATTGGGAGGAGCATAATTTTGGCACCATGCTCCCACGAAAAATAATAATTTTTTGTGTGGTCAATGCATATCTAATAACAAACCACTAACGTATATTAAAAAGCTCGCCAAGGGTATTAGATATATGTACATTCATTTTAATACACACACCCTGTATATCACTTATGTATGTATGTGTATATGTATGAATGTATATGTAAGTTCAAGTCAAGCGCGAAAACAAATAAATGAACGTAAATAAAGCAAAGTTAAATATTATATGCAAATATGTAAATATTATATTATATTTTTTTGCATGCGCTTTGCATGCATAACCTTGTTGTTGCACCGCTCTGTCATTCACATTCACTGCATTCATTCATTTGCACTCAGTCATTCGCTCACCCATTCACTTTTGCCGCTCATTCACTTGTCTGCGCTATTTTCTATATTTTTCACAATTTTTCATACAAACAATTTTTTTTGATGCTTTGCTTTTTTTTAACTTTTCATTGTAGATGCACCGCCAGTACTGCTGTACAGCTTCATCGAACAAACACTGCAGCCGGGACCGGCTGTGAGCTTGAAATGCTCAGCAGCCGGAAATCCAACACCGCAAATTTCATGGACATTGGACGGATTTCCACTGCCATCAAACGGAAGGTAATTGAACTTGTTGAAAGATATTCTTCATTCGATGCGAATGTGTGGGTGCTTTTACACTTATACTTCATATACTGTGTGTGTATATTTTCAAATATGTACATATGTGCGTTACCAGGCTGCTCATATATCAAAGACCTCATTTAGGATGTAGGAAAACTAAAGCATTCGTATTAGGGGAGAGAACTATTATTATGTATGTATGTTTGTATGTAGTTGCAGCTGGAAGCGAACTAATCATCAAATATACCCGAAACTTGTTACTCGGGAGCTTTTGGGGTTGTTGATTACGAATATAATCATGACTATTTAAAACTCGAAATGGCGGATACAATATTTCCGACAAATATCTGATAGCTGAATCCCCCCCCACTCTCCAAAATTGAGGGAACGGTTCTTTTCCCGGTTTCCCGAAATCTTATATTTCGGATTCTATATCAATCAAATTTTAAAAATTTATCGAGCGTTTTAACGGAGCTGAATACGAATCGATCATCTCTATATTTCCGCCTTTTTAAAAGATTATCGTAAACGCCAGTTTAACGATTTTTAGTTCCAAATGAAGTTGCATATCTAAAAATAAGAACCTTCGATTGGTGCAATCAGGTTTTGAAAATCTCCTTTAGTTTCCGAGATACTGACTAAAATTTTATAGGTAATTTTGTACAAATTTAGTTAGTTATGCATTCAAACTAATTAAGAAACTAAGATTTCAAATGGAGTTTTCCATTTTAGGATATCTCCATAAGTTTCCGCGGTGTTGAGTACAAATTATGGTATAGTAAAAAATTGTTTCACGTTTTGTCATATGTTATATAAAGTGGTTGCAAAATTGTTGATATGTTGAATGTAGCTTACGACAAAGGTTTTCCTAAATAAAATCCTTCATGAGCTAAAAGATAATTATTTAAAAATAAACTTTGAACATTCTCCGAGACTTTGAAGAAAATCTATATTCGCGTATTTGAGAAATTCTTTCCAACATTCAATCGCGATTTCCCAAAACCGGCCAAAGGCAACACACGACAAACTTTTACCCAGGCAACGATATAGTTTAGTACGCAAAGACAATTTTTGTCCAGGTCAACAGATCTGCCACGTTCATTGGATTTTCATATTAAAGGCTTGGCCTGTAGATGTGCAATAAGAATTTACTTCTTCGAAGAGGGTTGCCACCAGTAAAAATTAAAATAAAACAAGTAAAAAAGTTCGGGCGAAGCCGGACATTAAATACCCGGTGCATGTATTAAAAATAGTTTTTCCAGCTTTCAGAAAACCACCGCTATATGGTAAAACGTTCAGTTAGACATAATGAGATAAACTTATATAGTCATATGTGGGCGGTATTATGTCCATTTTCCAAAATTCCATAATAATATTACTTCTTTCCAAGAGATTTTCTTAGTATCAGTTTTGAGTGAATTAGCGTCCTTAAATTTTTATGTATTCAAGCTTTTTTTGAAATTTTCTGTTATATGAAAAGCGGGCGTACTTTTAGTCTGATTTTAATAATTTTCAACGTTTTACTTTTATGTGGCAAGCACAATAACCATACCGAGTTTGGTACAAGTTGGTAGAACGGTTACCGAAATACATATATGTGATCATAAGTGGGCGGTGCCACGCCCATTTTCCAAAATTTTATCACAAACGTATTTCTTGGTTAAGAATTGTTACAAGCATCAATTTTGAATAAATTAGCTTAAATATTTACTGACTTATCGAAGATTTTGTATACCTCGATAATACTGTTATATTGGAGGTAGGCATGGTTATTGTCCGATTTTGCCCATTTTCAATACCATCTGTCCGCTGAAAAGAAGTACACATACCAAGTTTCGTTAAGATATCTCAATTTTTCCTTGAGTTGTCGTATCACAAACGGACTGACGGATGGACAGACAGTCACCGCTTAATCGACTTCGTTTTTAATTCTGACCATTTGTGTATACATTTTCTATATCTCGATTCGTTT
>NW_016168929.1:0-11047 GCF_001687245.7 Rhagoletis zephyria
CACGTCGAAAGTCTGATACAACCCTGTGTTTTCCCGCCATATGTGGGTCATTAGCGTTAAAATGTAAAAAATTCGTTTCTTACTAGTGTTTGGACTTTCTAAGATCAGATTAGATTTACTCCGGTTTTTGAAAAAATTTGAAATCTACTCCTCTACTCCGCTTGACCTCAAATCTATTCCTTTTTTTTTCACCACCGGTTTCAGTAAAAAAATTTAAAGTTAGCCAAATCTCACTGTTAAAAAGTAACTCTTTCATAGCAATGCGTCAATAAATTCACTTGGTTATTTTTTGCTGTATGGCTGTAGAAGTTGGCGGATGGAGAACTTGAGTTAAGTTGTTACAAAATATATGTAGAATGAAATTTATATAAAGTAGAAAAGGTTTAGATCGTATTGCTCTTAAACAAATTAAGTGTTAGAAACGTTCTACTTTATAGAAAATGCTAAATATTATCTAAATATTTAACATATTATCCTTACATTGCCTCGCGTTCTTAATTTTGCATGAATAGAAAATATTTAAGTCAAACAATTAATGTCAGAAACGAAAATAAAAAATTCAATCTAGTACGGAAAATTTGTTTTTGCTCAGATTTTTAGTCCTGAATCTTGGAGGTCCGAACACTATTCTCTACATTTGTACTGCTTTATAAACCTCAAACCGCAGTGTGGACAGCTATAGTTAGTGATGTGGTTAAGTTCGATTTGAGATGGTTAACTTTTTGGTGGGGACATGTTATTAGAATATTGGGGAATCAACTGACTGGAATTTTGGTAGAGGCCAGATTCTTTAAACACTGTAGCATCGTGGGTACTTCTCGGAAGCTTTACACTAACATTGTGGACAAATAAGTTGTATAAATATTTGTACATATGTTTTATACTTTTCGTTTGCGCACGTACATGTACTGGTTGTCGACTACGCCCTTTATAACAATGGAAGGCCAACCTTTCCGGTTTATGTAATCCAAATACCCTTCGCTAGGTGGGAGAATTGGAATATGTGTGCCTGGAGATATGTATCAATATTATGTATGTATATATATTGTGGCGAATACTGCGCCAATACAAAGCGAACAACGAGAAATAGGCAGAATGTTCGAGGAATGACGTAGAATGTTCCACAAAGCGAAACGTCAAGTTGGATGAACACTGCGAACAGCGAGAGAAAGAGAATGAGCGATGAAATTCAGAATGTTCGAGAGTTGCCATGAGTGCGAGCGCAGGTATATAAGAGCCACGACACAGCGGAGTTAGTTAGTTACAAGTCAGCAAGCTACAAGTAAAGTGAGCAGAGAAGTGAGTTGCGAATAAGCAAGCTATAAGTTTAATTGTGTTAATAAGTATTGTAAATTTTTTTTAGTGTATTAGCGAATATTGTAAATTGTTTGTTGTACAATAAAGTTAATTGAACTACAATTTGGTCATCGTTAGCATTTATTTAACAATCCAGCGATACGAACCGTGATATATGGGAAATCCGGACGAGGTTTAAAGGATAATCGCAACCATGATAAAAACATAGCAAGATAGAACCGTTCTCTCAATTTGTCGGCCATGATTTTTTTTTTTAAAGTTTGCCAACATTTTAAAGTCATATAAAAGTGAAAATAAAAAATTGAAATTGTTCGAAATTGTTGTTGCATGAGATTGAAAATGAAAATGTGTGTGTGAGTTTGTGAGTAAATTTAAAAATTAAATTGTTTGGAAACGTCAAGAATTTTAAAAGTGACTCTCAGCGGTTCTACCTTACTATATTTTTATCATGATCGCAACAATTGGTGTCAGAAGTGGGATTGTTAAATAAATCCCGAGGGACAAACAACTGAAAATGGCGAAAATTCAGGACTTGAAGATTGAGGAGCTGAAACAGGAGTTGGAAAAGCGTAATTTGGCGAACAGAAGGATGAGGCTGCTTGTTCGTCGAAGGATTTGCAGCAGACATCCGGGAAGGTTGAAGAACAGCAAAAGGCTCCAGCTATGGACATGAACACGTTATTGGCTGCCATGTCACAGATGTCATCACAGCTGTCATCTCAAATGCAAACACAGTTGTCAGATATTTCGTCGCAGCTACAGGCACAGAAGACACACGTATCACAGTTGCTGGAAGTGCAGGATGCAAAGATTACACAACTGCAGGAGAATTTGGCTAGAGATAACGAACAAATCAAGGATAGACAGGATAAAGTCGAGGCTAAGGTAGAAGAGTTGGAAGGTCGCCTCCGAGATTTGCAGATGAATCGTCCAGCTACTTCGACAAGTGCTCCCAAGGTAAAGACTCCATCCTTTGACGGCACGATTCCTTTCCAAGTCTTTAAGCTCCAGTTCGAAAAGAGGGCTACAGCAACCAACTGGAGCATGGAGGATAAATCCGCTGCACTATTCGTTGCATTAAAAGGACCTGCAGCGGAAATCTTGCAGACTATTCCTGATTGTGAAAGGAACAGTTACGATGCGTTAATGGGTGCAGTGGAAAGACGTTATGGTAGCGAGCACAGGACACAGATTTACAAGATGGAGCTGGAGAATCGCTGCCAGAAACCCAACGAGACTCTACAGGAATTCGCCTCCGAGATTGAAAGGCTGGCTCATTTGGCAATTGGAGATGCATCTGGTGAGCACCTCGAAAGAGTAAAAATCCATAGGTTCATCAACGGAGTGCGGGACGTGTATACCAAGCGAGAGACGTACGCGAATCCCAAGCCAACATTTGCTGAAACTGTCTCGTATGCTCAGACGCGTGAAACGGCGGCGCTCCTAAGTAGACCAGCCTACAAAGCACATCGCGTGGAAGTAGAAGCACCGGACGAGACAAATAAAATGCTGAAGAAGATTATCCAACTGCTGGGCGACAAAAAGAATGGCTCTGGAAAATGTTTTGAATGTGGAAAGCCAGGCCACTTCGCCCGCGATTGCAGCGCAAGTTCCAGTGGACTCAACAATTCAGCAGGACGCAAACGCAGGGCTGAAGGAGACGAAGCCAACTCCAATCATTCGTTAAACTGAAACGAGCCAGCAGGAAGGGCCGCGTGCTGGCTCCAGAAGTTGAAGGGCCCATAATCTCCGTCTCACAAATTGGCCGGAAAGCATGCAACCTCACTGTTGGTGGATGTGTGAATGGGCAGATTCCACCAGAAACGGAAGCGGTTAGTTGGGCGGAGGTTGGCAGTGATGGAGACGGAGTGGTTTCGTCAGGAGAAGGAAGCGGTTCACCGATACAGGAAAAGCGTGACGGTTCCGCCACCACAGTGAGGAAGAGGTCGCAACAAGGAAGTGGTCATGGCGAGCCAGGCAGTGTTTCCGGCAGGAGGAAAGCCGCTAAACCACGTTGCAATGGTGATACGCCGGTGGCCGGAAATGGAAGCGGCTGTGGAAGCAGTAGGCGCGCTTTGAAGTGTCCCGAAAAAGGTGGTCGGCAAAGGCGAGCAGTTAAGCCGGAAGCCAAGGATGAGGTTCAACATGTCCGGTCAATGAGGTTGACGCCGGCGAAAGAACGAGATCCGGAAACACTGGGCAAGTTTCAGCGTGAGGAACCGGATTTAGCAAGATGTGCTAAAGGCAGTGCAGCACGAAGGCAGGAGCCTGGGTGTCATGGACAGAGGATGCGGCATAGATCTGGCAAAAAGGGTGCCCACGAGAGGAGACATGGTCTGGTCACCACCAGTGGCCGGCAGAAGCATGACCATGTGAGATGGTGCACCACCAGATATAAGCTGGAAGCAATGTCCAGTAACGCATCGAGCCGAGAGGAGCTACAGGAAGGCGATTTGGGGTTGTTGCACATGCCGCAGCCGAAGAAAGGCTTCACCTCCGAACAACATCGTAACTGGAAAGGTCCGTATAGGATTGACAAACGGCTGAGGGACGCAGTGCATCGAATCCAGACAGCTGGGAGACCGAGAACCAAGATGAAAGACTTGCAGCGGTTGGAGCGGCAAGTGTGTCTGATCGGGACGATCAGACTTAGGTGGAGGGCAGTGTGGCGAATACTGCGGCAACACAAAGCGAACAACGAGAAATGAAGAATGACGTAGAATGCTCCACAAAGAGAAACGTCAAGTTGGATAAACACTGCGAACAGCGAGCGAAAGAGTGCGAGCGCAGGTATATAAGAGCCACGACACAGCGGAGTTAGTTAGTTACAAGTCAGCAAGCTAAAGTGAGCAGAGAAGTGAGTTACGAATAAGCAAGCTATAAGTTTAATTGTGTTAGCAAGTTTAGTAAAGCGATGTTATTGCTTTACCAAGTATTGTAAATTGTTTTTACTGTATTAGCGAATATTGTAAATTGTTTGTTGTACAATAAAGTTAATTGTACTACAATTTGGTCATCGTTAGCATTTATTTAACAATCCAGCGATACGAACCGTGATATATGGGAAATCCGGACGAGGTTTAAAGGATAATCGCAACAATATTGTGAACACAAAGGTTTAGTTAATATTGTTGTTACCGTCTATTGCGCCAATAATGTTGGGAATATGCGATCTTTTTTCGAAATCACTAGCTAGTAGACATTTTTCCAAATCGGGAAATTTAATAAACTCATTTTTGAGTTGAATGAGAGCTTTCACAACACGGTGAAAATATTTATGAACCATGCTCTTATGAACACCGAAAACATCACCGACGACCCTATACTCTGCACATGATGCCAGCTTATAAACACATAGGTAAAGGTGGCGTTACATACGAAGTAATTGCTTCGGAGATCAGCAATGGTTCTAATGTTTTGCAAAGTAATTCAAAACACTGTAAGCTCATCCGGAAGCATTCAAAGTACAAATGTGCATTGCTAGGTAGTTGAAGAGTTAGCCAGAAATTCTCAGTGCGCAAGCGGCAATGAAGACTACGCAATCGTAGCACATTTAAAGAGAAGTAATTTTCCAGCAAGTTTCCATTCCTTTGTATGATTGCCTTCTGCTTCATAACTTTTCCTTGCGGGGCGATTTGGCTTAAAATTTCATTATTTGTTTTCACCAGCTGAGTTGTTAAAATATTTATTCTCTTTTGGATAGATTTTGCAAAAATAACAGAAATAAACTCCAAATAATTGTTTTCCATTTTGGTTTTATTTTTTCAAATGTCAAAAACAGCTGAGATATAAACTTTTCAGATCGCTTTCTCCAGTTACGGTAAAAAGTTGAGAGTATAAACACTGAGATTATAAATGAAGTGAGTCGTGACATTTTTAAGGATGTCGGTAATTTTGTTCGTATAAACATGGTATATGTCGTTGTAAAGCTCATACAGCTCATCGTTCCGTCATCTGCGGTACTCGCCATCGCCAACGCGTAAAGGCCTGTAAATCTTCCGCAAAATCTTTCTCTCGAATACTCCAATTGCCGCCTCATCGGATGTTGTCACGGGAATGATGAGTGGCGTATATAGTGTGGCATAAATGAAACTACCTTCTATTTTTGTATCATGACAATTCCTTTATATATTTCAGAAAAATAATAAATAAATACCGCTTCTTACCATATACATACACATATATACATATGTACATACGGTATACGTACATATATACATACTAGCAGAGCACTCGACGTCGTTCGGATTAAACAAATCAAAATATATAACAGTAATACAAATATTCAGTTCAGCACAAATTAGAGGAGGAAAACTATTTTCTTCAACTACTATATATTGATCTTGTTCCATTACTAATATAAGGTGGATTAAGGTAACAATACAATTTTTATATTTAGATTAGTCTACTATGGTAGATTCCGTTTAGCTTCCTATTCGCTTAGCTCTTTTAGTATAGCTGCACTTTTCCGGTGGAATGCTTATTTCAGAAGTAGTTTTATTCATTATACATGCGCATGTTTCGTTTCAGACCATCGCCGGATCAATAAAATGATTTAATCCTTCCATTTCAAAATGGTCTAAAGACTTTAAGGTTTCAAAAAAAACCCAGTTTTAAATATCAGAGTGGTCTAATAGTTGAATACATATTTATCAAAGTTTTACAAACACATTTATATATACTTTATTCTTAACACCTCCCATACATATGTCTGCATACCAAATTTCAGGTTCATGTGACTTATGGTTCCCAATTTATGGCTGGTTAAACTTTCCACGCCTATGGGATGTGACACGCCCCCTTTTACAAAAGCAGCCACAGTAGCATGCTGAAATTACTCGCTTATATATACACGTGATTTGGAAGTTTTTATACAGACGTCCAATAGAATGCTTGAGATATCGTTAGAAAGGTCTTGCAGAGTGTGTCCAGAAAATGTATTCAACCTTCGTAAACGATTAACCGGATTCTTAAAAATTACGCTATAGTGTTGCGAAACAAAAAAAGGTTTTTGGCTTTTGCCGGTTTAAGAGGGCATGTAGTTACACCCAACATTTTTAGTAATATTCTATAGGCCAATACCTTTCAAACGATACCTTATATATTAAGTTCCGGCTACTTGTTTGAAAGATGTAGAGGTAAATGAGTTTTGGTTCGTGTCTCCACTACGAGATGCTTTGGTATGTATGTGGCGTCTGTACGTACCTTCATTTAATTTTGTTCAAACTTTCAGGAATTGAAGTACAAAAAAAAAACTAAGAAGGTTTTGTTCCATGATGTCTTGATTCGTATGCCTTTGTGGGCGTGGCTGCTGTCTGAAATTCAAAAAAACTTAAAACTACCACTGAGGCCGCACTACTCAGTCCATGTCACTGATGTGGATATCAGTAGAAGGGTCTTCAAACAAGCTATCTAACGCTATCTTTTGTGTTTATAAAATATAAATATGTCATAACGTTGTCGCCTGAAAACTAAAAATCGGGCATCTGAAAATATAAATTTCGGGCATTTTCTCAAAAACTGGTCAGTCGATTTTTTTTTTTTTTTTCCACAGATCTAGCCCAATATCTTAGCTTTCATCTGGTATATAGCTTATATCTGGGAAAACTTTTGTTGTGGAGATATTGTGATTCAAATTGAAAAAACCCCGCTCCAAAAAGGGTCAAATGGTTAAAAATTAACATATCCGTCTAATTTGGTTACTTTAAGATATAAAAATAACATACCCGGTTCCACGAAAAAAATTGCCCATTCCCCGATTGCCACTTAAACCGAAATTCCCAGGAAATCGCGCGAGTTGACAAGTTGAAGGATGCAGCTGTGCTAATCACTTAGTACATGTCTTGGAAGCCAAAATTTATGTGTATTTTAGAGTTTTTTTTCAGTCACATGCCGAAATTGTAACATTTTTCCCCATTTTAATTGCAGGTATGTACACAGTATTTAACTATGCTACATGGGTTTATCACCCGCACTTAACCTACCTGGTAAGACGTATACAATATTACCTACAGTTGTACATAAATGTGTATGTATGTATGAATGCATTTAGTTTACTCAATGTGCTGCTACTACTTACATACATATGTATAAATCGCCACTTAGCAAAACTAATTGAGAACAAGTAAGAAAGTCTAAGTTCGGGCGGAGCCGAACATTAAATCCCCGGCGCAAGTATTAAATATATGTTTTCCACCTTTCCGAAAGCTACCGCTACGTGATAAGCGGGTGTATAAATTTTAAGTAAACTAGCATCCTTAAAATTCGAAATATTGAAATTTAAAGCATTTCTGAAATTTACCGTTACATGAAAAGCGGCCGTAATTTTAGTCCGATTTCAACAATTTTCAACGGTTTGCTTTTATGTGGCAAGCACAATAACCATACTGAGTTTGGTACAAATTACTTTTTCGAAAAGAGTTGCCACCTAGTAAAAAACTGAATTCCAAATATTTAAAAAATAATTAATTAGTACAATATGGGTATCAATGTAAATAGTTTTGAAATGGTTTTATTTTTCATTACATACAAGGGGGTTGCCACCTGTTAAAAAAATCAAATTCAATTTCAATTATGGAAACTAGATAGGTGAAATATTCATCACCGTATGGGCGTCGGGCGGGAGAGGTTTAAAGAGGTTTTAATTTGGAAATATTTTAAGAAGGGTTGCGGCCTAATTTAAAAATTGAAAGTAATTAAATTATGCAGAAGTTACTTAAGTATGTGAAATATTAAAACATGGGTATCAAGCAAAAGTGAGTTGAGAGCTTTGAGCAGCCAGACTATTTATGTGGTTTTTAAAAAAGGTTGCCACCTGTTTTAAATGTTAAATTCAAATTAAATTAAATTATTAAACAGATGGATATCAGTCGAAATAATTTTCTAAAAGGTTTATTTCTAATCTACATGCAGGAGGGCTGCCACCTGTTCAAAATATCAGGTTTAAGGTGAATTAAAGCACATTGGGTAATGAAATTATATATTTGTGTCAGACGATAGAGGTCTAAGAACGTTTCAGTTTAAACATTTTTTCAAGAGTGTTGCCACGTAATTGAAGTGGAATTTAATTCACTATACACTAGATGTATGAAATAACAATATATGAGCTTGAAATTTGGTATGCAGGCACAGCTACGGTAGGTGCTTATAGTAAGATATATATAAATGCGTTTGTAAAAGGGGCGTGGCACATCCCATAGGCGTGGAATACTTTATCAGCTCCAACTTCGGAATCATAAACCCCACGAGATTGAAATTTGGTATGCAGGCACAGCTATGGTAGGTGCTTATAGTAAGGTGTATATGAATGAGTTTGTAAAAGGGGAAGTGGGACATCCCATAGGCGTGGAATTTTTTATCAGCTCTAACTTCGGGACCATAAACCCCACGAGATTGAAATTTGGTATGCAGGCACAGCTACGGTAGGTGCTTATAGTAAGGTGTATATGAATGGGTTTGTAAAAGAGGGCGTGGCACATCCCATAGGCGTGGAATTTTTTATCAGCTATAACTTCGGAACCATAAGCCCCACGAGGTTGAAAATTAGTATGCAGGAACAGCTACGGTAGGTGCTTATAGTGAGGTGTATATGAGTGAGTTTATAAAAGGGGGCGAGGCACATCCCGTATGCGTGGAAGTTTTTATCAGCTATACCTTCGACACCATAAGTCACATGAATTTGAAATTTGGTATGCAGACATATCTAGGGTAGGTGCTTATAGTAAGGTATATATAAATGAGTTTGTAAAAGGGGCCGTGGCACATCAAATAGGCGTGACATTTTTTATCAGCTATAAATTCGAAATCATAAGCCACATGAACTTTAAATTTGGTATGCAGGCATAGCTATGGTAGGTATGGTGCTTATAATAAGCTGTAAATAAATGAGTCTTTAAAAGGGGCGTTGCACATCCCATGGGGGTGGGAATTTTCATCAGCTATAACTTCGGAACCATAAGCCCCACGAGATTGAAATTTGGTATGCAGGTATAGTATGGTAGGCGCTTATAAAAAGATATATATAAATGAGTTTGTAAAAGGGGGCGTTGCACATCCCATACGCGTGGAATATTTTATCAGCTATTACTTCGACACCATAGGTCACATGAACTTGAAATTTGGTATGAAGACATATCTATGGTAGGTGCTGATAGTAAGGTATATATATATAAATACATGTTTGTAATAGGCGACGTGGCACATCCCATAGCCGCGAAATTTTGTATCAGCTACAACTTGGGAACCATAAGCCCCACGAATTTCAAACTTGGTATCCAGGCACCGCTATGGTAGGTGCTTATAGTAAGGTGTATATAAGTGAGTTTGTAAACAGGGGCGTGGCACATCCCATAGGCGTGAAATTTTTATCAGCTATAAATTCGAAAGCATAAGGCACATGAACTTTAAATTTGGTATGCAGACATATTTATCGTAGGAGTTTATAGTAAGGTATATATCAAATAAAACACCTCTTTGAGGTAAAATTTTCGAGTGACAAAAGGTGAACTAAATAGAAACACAAAGTTTATGATATCAATTTCGTGACGAAAATTATACGCATTTTTTCACTGCCTTGGAAACGTAGGGAAAATCTTTTTTATTCATACGAATCGTTGCAAAAGTTCTGTTTTTTATTTCGTGTTTCTAGCAGTAAACGGAATTTCGCAACGTTCCGAATAAATAAAAAAAAGATTTTCCGTACGTTTCAAAGGCAGTTAAAAAATGCGTTTAATTTTCGTCACGAAATTGATATCATAAATTTTGTGTTTCTATTTAGTTCACTTTCGTCACTCGAAAATTTTACCTCAAAGAGGTGTTTTATTTGATATATACCTTACTATAAACTCCTACGATAGATATGTCTGCATACCAAATTTAAAGTTCATGTGTCTTATGCTTTCGAATTTAGTTAGTTAAATTTTTTGTAAGATTTCTACCGGGTGTGGGGCGCACACATGTGCTTTTTTTAAGAAGTTTTACTTCTATCACGTGTACGGTGTTGCACTCGTGCTATTAAACGAATGCTTTTTATACCCGAGCGCACTTGAGCACAAGGGTATTAAAACTTTGTTCACATAACGGTTGTTTGTAACAGGAAAACGATCGAGATAGATATAGACAAATGTATACATAAATGATCAGAATGAAAAGAGAAATCGATTACGCGGTGACTGTCTGTCCGTCCGTCCGTCTGTGCACAGATAACTCGAGTAAAAATTGAGATATCTTAACGAAACTTGGTACATGCACTTCTTTCGGGCGTAGGACGGATGGTATTGAAAATGGGCGAAATCGGACAATAACCACGCCTACCTCCCATATAACGGTAATTTTCAGAAATACGAAAACTGCGATATTTTAGTAACTACTGAAGATAATTCACTCAAAATTGACATTTAGAATAACTTTTAGACGAAAAATAAGAATATTAAAATTTTTTGGAAAATGGGCGTAGCCACGCCCACTTATAGCTACATGTGTATATCTTGGTAACCACTGCACAGTTGTTGACCCTGGTACAGCATACCAAATGGCCAAAAATTTTTAAACGGTAATTTCGAGAAATACGAAATCTTCGATAAATCAGTAAATATTAAAGCTAATTTATTCAAAATTATTGATGGTTGCAACAATTCTTTACCAGGAAAACGTTTATGATAAAATTTTGGAAAATGGGCGTGGCACGCCCACTTATGATCATATATATGTATCTCGTTAACCGTTCTAGCAA
>NW_016168929.1:16002-17962 GCF_001687245.7 Rhagoletis zephyria
TATAACCAGTGTTGGGATTAAATAAAGTATAAAAATTGGTCATAAGAATGTCGAATTAAAATCTTCAAATCATCAAAAATATATAGAAATGCATACATGCAGCTTTTTTCATGTTAGCTGAGCCGAAGATACCTAAAATATTCGATAACTATATAATACTATTAGAATACCTGTCCCTCCATGTTCAGTGCTTATTTAGTGCATTTTATTCTGGATACGAAAATCTTTTTATACACATAAGTATGTACATACATATGTGTTTAAATACATTGTTTCAAATAAAATATATATCTTGATTGAATTAAAGTGAAAATTCAATTGGTTCAAAGTTTAAAATCGTTATTAGTGCGTTACTATTTATTTTGGTTTTTGATAAATACAACAATACTTATATCTTGGACCAATCACTAATGTAGTATAGATGCATATTAAATTTTACTGAAAAAAATGTTTTCATGTTTTGATTTGCCCCAAGTTTTGGTGCTTTTAGGAAAGTTGGCAGCCATGGGGTCTCACATTCGTGAGTACTCACCAGGGATGAAAAATGGAAATTTCAGATTGTACCTAATATCATAAAATATATGTACCTAAATGAGACAGATTGTACCTAAAAAAGTTACATAATTCATTTGTAGTTTTTTTTATACATTTTATTTAAAACATGACTACAAGATGGATGTACTTTAAACATGATTATGTTTTTTTTTCAACTGAGCCTATATCTATAGACTATAGTCTAATGGGAATCGGAGAAGCGTTGTTTATGTCTAACTTTACTACTGAAAAATATGGTGAAAAATACAAAAAACACGCTTTGCGAAGTATACTTCTTTATCCAGCAACAACTCGAAAAGTCTGCTAATTTATAAGCCATATAACGAAGTTTCAATTTTGTTTTTGTTAAAAAAACTGATGGTTTTCTATAAACATATGATCTCTAATTTTATCAAATAAAGTTTAACTGATAAATTATAAAAGAAACTTTTTTTCCATAAGAGTTTACAGAATTTAAATGATTTAGCAGGATTCTAGTGATTTTTGTTTATTAATCTGGCGGGACGGCAGAAACAGATATGGCAACACTGGTGGTGAGTACCGACTTGCTTGCGCGCATATTAAACGCTGTTTCCACGCAAAGTGATTCGATCTCCCATTCGTAATTCGCTCTCTCATTCATGATTGGCGCCCCAATTACGAACCGAATCACGTAATTCGCCATACAAAATTTTGAGAGCGAATCACTTCATTCGTAGGTGATTCAGATCCAATCAACATGCAAATCAAGAACCAATCGTTGTCTTCTCTAATTTTTAGCGATAACGGCTGTCTAAACACATAGACCACATGCATCCCCACCAGCACAAACATTGAAAAAATAGCTAGATTCGTTAAAACTATTGATTTAGCTAATTAACCACTGAACATTTTTTCTCCGCCATTGAAATGCACAATTAACAGCATATTAAACATTAAACAAAAGCAAATAACAAGAAGCAGAGATGCAAAGTGAATCACGAATGTGTCGTGTAAACAGGTTGATTCGCCGTTCATAACACTATGCGACAGTCAAAATCGGCATGGGATGAAAACAAAGGGGAAATGTTATATCGGTCAAAAACAAGTTATACGTGTCCCGGCGTTTCGCTGGGTCACGTCTAGGAATCGAGATATATATATAACTATCATATAGGGGAAATTGTCACCTTTGGTGGTCTTTTTTTGACATAACTCGAGAACCACTAGTCCGATTTTGCTCAAACAAAGTTAAAAAAATTAAAAATTACAATTCCTTTANTTTGACATAACTCGAGAACCACTAGTCCGATTTTGCTCAAACAAATTTAAAAAAATTAAAAATTACAATTCCTTTAAAATTAGATTTAAATTTTTTTTAAACTGTTGATTATATAGAAAAACGTTATATGAACAGATTAAAGGAATTGTAATTTTTAATTTTTTT
>NW_016168929.1:18082-18356 GCF_001687245.7 Rhagoletis zephyria
CACGTATAACTTCTTTTCTACCGATATAACTTTCCCCGGTAGTTTGAACCCTTCCCGATCACTGACCCCTACCATTTGTCTCACAGTGTAATTGAGAGAGCGAACCACGTGATTCGGTTGTTGTAGAAACGCCGTTTTAGCTGTTTTGTAATTCACTTTTGCATTGTCAGCGTTCGTTTGGTGGCAAATTTTCAAATGGAGGGGTTGTTCTTGCGCAGATAGTTATTCGTTAGAAATTTGCTTGGAAAAAAGGGCAATCATGCGCAAAACAACC
>NW_016168930.1:0-18356 GCF_001687245.7 Rhagoletis zephyria
GATCAACTTGCTCACTCAATTTTTTTTTTCTAGAAATTTAACAAGTTTGAAATTTTTATGAAACTTTGTTGAATTTTCCTTATTTGTATACAAAGTTTCAAATTCGAACTCACATGATTTTTGTTAAATAATTAGCTTTACTTTCATTTTACATTAAGCTAATAAAATAAATAGAAATAGCCAAAGCTTGCTAAACTTGCTGTTTATTTTCCCGCCCTTGTTTATATGTATGTAACAATGTTCGTAAAGAATTTACTCAAACCATTTTAAGCTTATGCATTTAAACAATTAACTGCATTCATGTGTACTTGTATGTGTGTGTGTGTATACATACATGTCCGTACATTTTTTTATAGTGAAATATTCTTTATATTTGTATGCTTTTATGCTGCTTTTAATTTCAATTTCCGCCTCGGCAGCGCTGAAAAACTCCAAAGAATGCATAAACGTTGGCCAAAATGCCTTCTTTATCTGACGTAAAANCTAAATTTAAGAGACTTCTGCTGTTATGCCACAAATACTTTGATAAAACGGACAATGTGTGTTCCTTTTTACGCCATTCTTTATGAAAAAGCATTTTTATAGTAGATACTTTTAAATAATAAAGAAAATACTTCAGTGAAAATACTTATACATAGTGCATATTGGTGGTCTCAGTCTCTTCTACCCTGCTCGTAGGTTTTCTAGAAAGTTAAGGATTGCTACCTGTTTGAAAATTTTCATTCAGTTCAATTGACAAGCAAAGGTAGGTAGGTAAACAAAATTGAATTAAACTTTATAAACAGGTGGCAACCCTCTTCAAAATATTTTCAATCCACAACATTTTTCGTCTGCCACCTATATATAGATACTTATTTCAATTTTCTAATTGCCTTAATTAAGGGTTAATTTGATTTTTTAAACAGGTGGCAACGCTCCTACATGTAGCATAGAAAGATTATTGTTTCAATGCCATTTTGATTGACATCCATATTGTAGTATCTAATTCATTCAACCTATTGTATATGCACATTGGATTTAACTTTGTAGACATGTGGCAACTCTTTTCAAAATATTTTAAATAATAATTATTATTTTACTTTTAAACCTGTTTCGCCTGAAATTCTTAGCGGTATGCTTATTTCATTTTTCGAAATGCCTTAATTTAAGTTGATCTGGATTTTGTAAACGGTTGGCAACGCTCCTTTATTTAGTTTAGAAATAAAGTTCTTTCAAGGCCATTTCGATTGCTAACCATATTATAGTAATTCATTTAACCTATTATATGCATTCAGTTTAACTTTGTAAACAGGTGGTAACACTGTTCAAAATATTTTCAAATTAAAACCTTTTTAAACCTTTTTCGTCTGACACCCGTATTTGTTCCAACACATATTTTAGTTAACTAATTCTCTGTATTCAAGTTGAATTTAATTTTTTAAACAAAGTTTTTTCAAAGCCATTTCGATTGATATCCTTATAGTAAATAGCAATTCATTAACCTAATTAATACTAAGTTTTCGCGTATTATGCATTGATATGCACATACGTATTAATAATAGGAATATTTTCGGAGACTTGTAAGGCCCTTGCGCGGTGCACGGATTGCACTGTAAAAATCAGTTTTTCTATTGGACACTTTGCAAACCGTGCAAGGGCTTTGCAAGATTGCGAAAATACCCATAATATGTACATTTGTTCATACATAGATTACTAAAAGAGTAACATATCCAAATTAGCTCCAATCAATTAGGTTATAAATATTTCGCCGGAGCTTTGCCATCTGTTACTCAAAAGCCGAAATACACACGCATACTTTTTATCTCCTTCTCACACTTTAGCGCAAGCACGCGTTTGCAAAATGATGAAGAAGACATTTGAGTGAAAGCTCATCTATGCCCATTGATTTGACTCAAATAAAGATACTTAGAAGATATCAACCAACACTTCCCATATACCAAACGAAAGGAAATATTTAATATGAGTTTTTTGTTAAAGAAAATAGAAAATCATACAAACTATTTTCGAACATTTTGGTAATAAAAAAGTTAACTAATTTTTTCAACAATTTTTTGCTTTAATTGTTGTCTAATTCATATAAAATTTGTACACAATAATATTTGTATTGCTCTGAAGAACCAATATTCCAAAAATAAATGTTAAACCTGCAAATTATAAGCTGCTAGAGTACTTTAAAGGCTCAAGATTGATCCAAAAATGAGCCAATATTTATCGTTGGTTCTACGACAGAAAGTAAATGATTAGCACTTACAAAAATGAATCTGTCGCCAGGTTTGAAATTTTATCTTTGAAACGCCGCATTTTTCTTTCATAACACTTCATTAGTTGTCGCCCAACAAGCATTTTTCGCTCTTGACATTCTCTTATACCCCTTCAATGGAAAATGTTTTAAAGTGAAAACCATGTCCCCATTTAAACGACTTTAAACAATCACAACCAAAACTGGATTCCTCTCCTAAACACAGCACAACTTCTATTTCAACGAATTCATCTCAAACCTCCTTTCCGTTCGAACAAACTTTTTGTGACAGTAAAAACACTTGTCAATGCGGCAAGTGAACAAAATAACAACAATAAACACCCGGCGCACCAAAGTGAATGTCAATAAAAGTCAACAACAGATTCAACAAGTAATAAAATTAAATTAAAATCTGCAAACATTATATTCCGACATAATTGTCATTGCATAATAACAAATGGACAAACTTTCTTTACTACGCCACATCACCCAACGCTAATACGCATTGCCCAGTCGAGAAAACCACATTTTCCATTAACATTATTATCCAACAGCAAACTCAAATTTTCCGCATTCAAACAAATTGTTTTGTTTTTGTTGCTCATGAATATTTTTACGCGCCAAACAGTTGTCTAAGTTGCCGTCGTCCTCCGCGTGCCTCCTTCAACGTTCACGCAACAATTTCATCAACAGACTCTCATCGAATTTTGATCGCAATCACTCGACAAGATTGCGGCAAAGTAATGAGACACTTGAAAATCGTGAACAAGCCAGAAGAACATTGCGCTCCCACCGCAATGCTTACGCGCAGTTTTGCTAACTTTGCCGGCGGCCACAAATCCACTACAGCACCCATTTCGAAATGTTCGCGCTGATTGTTGGAGGAGGATGATGACGATGACTGGTAGCAGTAGCGACCCTGAATATTGAAACTCACCGCATGCCGCAGCACTCGTCAATTGTTATTGTCAGCGTGTTGCGAAGGATATTTACATAATAACGTGCATGTCCTTCAAAATCAAAACTTTTGCGGCTGCATGCCTCAGACGCCAAACCAAAAAAAAAAAGAAACAAAAAATAGCAAAAGCAAAGCGTGGTGCTAAAAATAAGCAGAAAACAAAGTGTAGAAATTTATTTAAAACAAAGAAATTAAGAAAAAAATTATAAAAAAAAGCATCTGGCGGCACACAAACTTTCTCCGCTTGCGCGCAATTTATTGTTACATTTGTTGTGGCATTATCTTGGCGCGTAAGACGCCTCCTCACTTCCTTAAGCTGCTACAGCTGGCGATGCTGCTGCATACGAGCACTTCTTACGCCGCCTCGTCTCTGTTCTTCAACGCCCTGGTCCACTGCTAGTCACTCACTGACTGCTGACGGCAAGTTTTTTCACTGGCTGTCGCTCGCTCGCGCGCCACTTAAATCACTCGAATCTGTCGCCAGTCAGCAGTGATTTTGACTTTGTCATTCTTGGATTCTGTTTGTCACACTTAAAGTAGCTTTAGTTTTTTTTTTATTTTTTAGTATCGTTTTCCGCTATTGCGGTTAACAAAGCGTATAACTTTTACTGCGACAAGCGAAATTGCAGATTTACATCTCTTAATAGCAACAGGAATAACAGCAGCATCAGCAGCAGCAGCGCAGCCCAGCACCCTCATTCCAAGCAACTGTTACTTTTTATTTATTTTTTTCCCTTCTGCTGCCTAAGCAGTGTTGCCGCGCATAATTTTTAGTGGTAGCCAAATTCCATTAAAAAAAGGGCTAAAAAAAAGTCGTTGTGGCTAAAAAGGGTAGCTAAAATTTTTTACTTACATATACATATATAAGTATACACGTAAACATTTTCAATAAGTAATGGTATATAAAAACAATGAACTTTGGAAAAAAAGCTAATATTTTACATCCAACCAAAACCATTTTGTATAAAAGGGGAAATATACGACACCAGCTTGCTGGTTCCATCAAGTGATTGTACCACCAGGCTCGAAGCATATAACTTACCAGCATGCTGGTACAATATTTATTTCTTTACAAATGAGGTCGAGGAAAGATCGAAATGATTAGAGCCGAAATTTCATAATTTTTCTAGCATTTTGTCAAACATTGTTTTTTTTTTTGTAATTCATAACTGCAATATCGTGAACGTAATCTTCCACAAACACGGCTTTGACTCATATAGCGCAAGCAATTTCCGCGAAAATACTTTTTACTTAGAAAATTGAGCTAATTTCACCACTAACGACACCAGCATGCTGGTACAATCACACCACAAGAACATACACGGTCAATCGACTTCATGGGTCATTTAACAAATTTAGCATATTAAGGGCCGTGAACTTATCTATTTTAAACTATAGTTAAATCGTTAAAAGATAAGTTAACAGCCCCAATACTTTTGCAGTATGTATTTATAAAAGCGTAAGGAACATACAATACATATATGTATATATATCAGTCTTTCTTAGTTTAAAAATTCATCTCTTACATAAATGCAAAAAAAAAAAACAAATTAAGCATATACAACTTTTTCATGCCAAGTATGAATAAATTCTAAAAAGGGCTAAAAAAGGGCTAGGGGCAATTTTAAATTTATGTGGCCAAAAAAAGTATGTGGTAGCTAAATCTAGCCACCAAAGGGCTAAAACGGCAACACTGTGCCTAAGCCCCAATCCGCGTGGCATTGTGACGTAACTGTCATACCGCATTGCATTGCTGCAGATACTCATCGTTTGTGAGATTTTTTTGTTAAGTTTTTTTTTTCTTCGCTTCTTTTTATTTTATTTTTATTTTTTTCTGTTTGTTTGTGGCAAGTGACTTGTGATGTGCCATGGAGCTTTCCAAACAATTGCCGATTTAGTTCGCCACTAGATGTACAATTATATGTGCGCGTTTCCTCTCTTTTTGCGTTTTTTTTTTCGCAAAATGCGTAGTGTTTTCTTTCGTTAAACTCTGCGTTGAGATTTTTTTTTTTGCTGTGCTTTAAAAGGATATCACCAACGACCCTTTTGCGAATTTTTCCCCAGATTATCGGATTTAGACGATTTGTTTGCTTTCTTTTTCAAATCTTAGTTGTTTCTAGTAAACTACTGGCAAGTAAGCCAAATAAAGTTTATGGGCAAATCTAAAAAACAGGTACAGGTTTTACCAAAATTTTTCACATAACGGTTTTTTTTATATTACCTTAATTATTCCTTAATATTATCGAAATAGATTCACTTTAACATTTAGCTCCAATACAACTCTTAACTTCATATCTGAATAATAAATTGTATGCGTGCTATATATTATAGGGAACCTATACTAAATTTTTACCTGATTAATTGGAGGAGTTATAACCGCAAAACAACGTTTCTGAACAATCAGTTGTATGGGAGCTAGATGTAATAGTGAACCGATTTCGATGATTTTAAGAGATCTTCAAAACTGGGGAAGTTTTTTTTTATAAAATAGTTAAAATTTAAGCAAAGTTTCAAGTACCGCTATCTCGAAAAGTAGAGCAAATCGGGCTAAACTGGGGACGCCATTGAATTAAGAAGAATCCAATTAAGTAAGAGCAACTATCAGAACTTTTGTAAAAAAAAAAAAGTTTATTTGATACCGCGCTCGAAATATTCTGACTACTCAGGGTTTTACACACATTTAGGAAAATTTGTTTGAAGCATTTTACAGGTATATGAAACGTTATAAGGACTTGTAGCTACAAAGGATTTAGATCGTTTCAACGTATTTTCCAAATGTGCCCTCAATTAAGATATTTTTGTAATAAAAATTACGCTCAAGGTCGCAGAATATTTTATCTTTAAAAGTTAGTTTATTCTGAAAGCACTTCTCTTGCTAAGGTATCAAATAATTTATTCGTAATTATTTGTAGAATACAATACATATTTAAAAGGTTTTTTAAATGAAATGCTTCAAAAACTATACGCTATAACTGAAAGCCCAATTTACTTACCAACTACATATGAAATGTACACATAAATAATAATTGCACATAAATCACTATAATGGTGTGCCTCGGAAGTTATGACATAATTATTTTTTCATATCTTAGAAGTAACCTAAAAAATTATTATTTTTTTAATATTTTTTTTTTAATTAAAACTTCTATAACTTAAAAGTTATGCAACAAGTTGATTCAAATTTTTTTTAAGGCTTCAAATATACGTCTATGAATAATATCCAAAAGCAACCAGCTTGATATAGTTTACAACAATGAAAACAAAAGGTAAATAACACAAAGGTTACCTGTTTTTTTTTTTTTTTAGATTTGCCCATATATCCGCATGCAATAGCGATGTCTCAAGCGAGGGATCAAGTGGGCCGGCAACTGAGACAGGCCGATCTGCTACTCAGCCGTTGATATGATATCGACGATAATAGGGTTACCAGATTAGCTTTTTCACACTTTCAGGCTTTGGGATAGATTTAATGTGGTATACATTGTTTTTTCCTGCAATAATTCTATTCTTACTCCAAAGAAATAGAGTCCGCAAGGTGCACAAGTAGGACTCGCTGCGCGGCGTTTTACAAGTATTGTAATGAAAAATTTACTATATCTATTCACATTAATTTTTTAGACCCTCCAGGGTTAGTGAATTATTTGTTGAGTTAAAGTTTTTAAAGAAATGGTAAAACAAACAACAAAAGTACAAAAAAATATAATTCTCTTTTTTCGATCCCGGGATCTGAGCATCTGAAAAGGTGGTTATCCTTCATCATAACAAAATTCGCTTTTATTCTAATCAGTTATAGTTCTATTTATTGATTTATAAGAATAAACAAGGTTTTAATATATACATATATGTATGTATGTATATGGATGCTCTCCCCGTTTGAGTTTGAATTGTAAATTTCCTGGGATGAGATCAACCGCCTTAGATAACAAAGTGGAACAACCATTTCTAGGGCCTCAGCAAAACCAACTTCAAACGCTAGTATCTATATGTGGTAGTTAAGCCACAAAAACATTTAGCTCCACCCTTCACATTTTTTTTACAATGGGTTAAATTTCAACGTTTTGGTCTAAAATCCTATTATTTAACTTGAAATATTATCAATTCCAAACATATTCCCTGTTTTCTGAGACCTGCAGTATAATTTAATTAGGAATTTTTTTGTAGGACATTATAAACCCTTAACTATCATCCACATAATCGGGTCCTTTTGAGCCTCTTTAAAATAGAGGGTTAAAATATACTAAATAAATTTAAAACAGGAAATTTTATTGGGGGTCATCCAAGGTAAAAAAAAAACTCCTACAGACCAAGGCGAGTCTGCCCGAAAGCTTAATAGAACCTATATATACAAAGTTGTGATCCAAAAAGTTTATATGATCATTAATAGCGGTTACCAACGGTGATAAATTCGTACTTATTAAAAAATAAGTGTAAATCCTATGAGTTTGACAACTCGCTAAGATAGATGAGATAAGAACTCGCATTGATTTTAAAATAATTTTTCTGCCGGACCGTCCATAGCAGTTTTTCCGTATAAACATGAATATATCGAGTCCTAACCGCTAAAAAGAGGAAAGCAACAAAACAAGTTATTTTTCATGTCAAATGTATCTAGATGCTCTAGGAATATTCTACATCAAACTAGAATGACATCATTTTGACGGTTAGGGGAGATATCTATTATGGAAGCAAATGCTCAAGACCGTTCAAAAAAGAAATTACAAAAATTTTTATATCGAAAAAAATGCAAAATACCGACAGAAAAAAATACTAAATACGAACTGATAGTTGCATCAAACATGCACTTTACTATTAAAAATCCATGTGCTATAAAACTGCATACATACATAAAAGTATTCTAAAAATCCAGGATAATAAGTTTGAAAATTTGATGAAAATTTGAAAATAAATTGTATAAAATTTTAACTGTTAAACAATGTATTTGTGGTTACATAATATGAAAAATATTCTTTTATAAAAAGTTACCATAAAAATTTTAACTTGAGAAACATTGTGAATATTTGAAAATAATAAAAGGACCTCGCGGTAAACGCTGCTTCTGAAATACAGGCGTATATTATTAGCAGCTTTTTAGTGGCATAAGTCCACTCAGAGTTTTGCCATTATCTGCCTCTTTTTGGATTTTTTTTTAAATTTTTTTTAATGTGTTCTGCACCCTTAAAAAATGTGTGTATGTTTGTACATATATTGCATGTATTCGATCCCTTTATCTTCATTTAACCTATATCATAGCTACTCATCTACTCAACTGTGTGATTTGCTGATATTTGCTCAATTTCATTTACTCTTCATTGTCTTTAACCCTGCTCAAGCGGAAATTTTTCCGCGTTTTTGTTTTCTCTACAATAAGCCTATTACTCATAAATACTGCTTCTGCTGCACGAATGCTCACGCTAAAGTAAAATTAGTCCCATTTCAAACGCCAAAGATTTTGTCATTTTGTTTGTTTAGCTGATTGTTTGTCTGTTTGCCTATCTGTCTGCNTCCCATGCAATTTTTTCTCTGCTACACTTTTTGCCTATTTTTATTTGCTTCCTTTTTCTGAGTACTTTTCTTGGCCACAATAGCATCAAACATTTTCCGCTTCTTTTCACACTAACCATTTTCCCTTGCGACTTGGGTAGCCACACGCTCCTCCTCGTCGTTCTCCTTATGATTATTGTTGTAATAGAATTTTTGGCAAATTGAGGTTGAAATTTGCGGAATTTATATCATTTGCTGTTTCCTTTGCGTATCAATTGTCGGTTTTATCGGTATGCGGCATAGGGTAGACATCAAAACCGGCAGCATGGCCAATAAGCGGAAACTCGTAGGAGCCGGAGGCGATCGAGTGTCAGTTTATTGAGTGCGACGCGCCTTTTTTTGTGGGCGCATGTTTGTTTTATTGTGGTTGAAATGTATTTATTTTATACAAGCTTATAGTTGTGCGTGTGTGTGTGTGTGTTTTATGGCAAGCATTGAATTTCACCAAAACTCAGTTTGTGCTGCCTACTTTTGGGCGTGCAGCCTCGCCTTCTGCCCTTCCTATTGTGTAGATGCGCTGCTGTGTGAAGTAATGTGCTTTTATTGTTATTTAAGAGATTTTCTACTCAACGCTGCCCATGCTGGGGATTACTTTGCTGTTATTGAGTGGATTTTTCGGCAGTTTTATTTAATTGTTTTTATTGTAGCGATTGTTTTTATTCGTTTTTTTTTCATGTTTAGTTTCCGTTGAAGTTTCGTATATCCGATTGTGGAAATTTGATAAAGAGATTTGCTTTTGCCTGAGGCTTAGAATGTGTTGTGAGTGGTTAAAATATCTGATGGTGATTGCTTGGGGGGTGTATTAGTGGTTAATATTTTTTTGAGTAGAATGCGAAGGGAGAGCAGAAATTTAGTTATTCTTGGAATTTTTAAACAAAACAAAAGAGTGAATATGCATGACTAAGGTGTTTTACAGGATTTTTTAAATAATGAATTGAGACACCTGAGACAAGTTTGTCTTTAAAATCGGAGCTTACGAAACGACGCGAACGGCGATTGGCGAATGCTTTATAAGCTGACAGAACTTGTTTGAAAAACGACACGATAGGATTCGCTGAAACACTATTAAATAATTTTCCACAAATTTTTCTCGGTTAAGGATCAAAATTCAATGTTAATATGATAATATAATAACATAAACGTCTGCTATGATTCCGTAGGTAATCCATTGTGAAAAACCCTTTCTGACTACACCTAAATAAAGAGGGAAGTGTTGCTAGCATCTTATTCACACTTAAGTTGAACGGATTTTCATGCCTCCTGGAAGGGGTTTTCCTATTTACAATTTACGCGAATGTACTATATGTTTGTATTATTTAGCATTACAAATGAAATTCAGTAAACGTTTAAAGGCTTAATGAAACATACATACATATTTCGTATGAACCTCAAATTAATAAATTCATTAAAGAAATATGATTTTTATGAATTAAAAGAATAGCCTTAAAAGAGTTCTTCGAAAAGGCCATCTGAAGCACGTCCTACAAGAGCCCATCGGGAAGCTCTTCTTGGACTAGCGAAACCAGAAGCCATTCAATTTGAGCCACTCCATACAAAAAAAAGGAGAAAAGAATGAATTTCAGAGAGGCCTTTTGGAAGAGTGTTTAGCTTCTGAAATTATCTACTGGGTAGTATGTAGGTCCCCTCAGCCATGTACCTGTTAAGGAACTTCCAATTTTTTTGGGATTCGCCTGAAAATAAAAGATAAGACTTTAACAAAATAAAACGAGGGAAGATATTTATTATTCAACGTGTTAAACCAAAAGGTTTCGTTATCGATTTTCGATTTAAAATAACAGAAATCTAAACCTCTTTCATTGCAAAAATCGGCCAAGAAAGAATTGCGCGTCTGCAATACCCTCAAAAAAAAAAAAAAAACCGGGAATTGTGGACCAGGACACGAGAACAATTTTTTAAAACCAGTACAAATCCTGAATCCTAGCTTAGATTAAAGCTTAACTTGTTGTGGCGAAGTTTGAGTAGCTTCCACAATTTTCTACTTAAAACTTAATCGAAGCTTAATTTTCAACAACCATGTAGTCCTAAAGATCTAATTCCTCCGCAATTACCTAATAGTTACGGGTAATAATTTTGCAACGCCGAAATATCAAATACATATCAATAGGTGACCTTCAGCTCAGAGTGCGAGATATTATTTTCATGTATTATTTGTCGAAGTTCAGGCCTTAATTTAAGCCTAAGTGGAGGAATCTGGCAGCTTTACCTCGCTAGAGCTTCTCAAACATTGCCATAAATGCGATTTTTTGACAGTTTGACAACGTTTTTCTCAAAATTTGGAGCTGATGGAAACTTTTTAACTACGAATTCGTAATCAGCACAAAAAATCGATCAAAACAGCTCTAACATTTGCCGTACCAATTTTTTTTTTATGTTTATTCCCCCAACTCAGAAGTTTTAAAAGAACCTTGAGGATGACTTGAACTTTAGACTTCAGGAATGGCAGAGTAAAGCACTAACTCAATAGAACGTACTTATCCCTCTACGGGGGGTGAGTTGGCAGACTCGGGATAGTCAACTTGTATGATGCTGCTAGTAATTTTCGTAGGGCACCGCCATGTAAAAAAATACCAGTCGCTGTCATAGAAAAACAATAGATTGCGAACTAGTTGGGCTGAAACGCAAACTGGTAGCATTCCAATTAGCAGCTTTCTCTGCAGGGTATGATACACAAAGAAACATATAGCTCCTTTGCTGCTAAAACAATATAATTGCAAAAACAAACTTAGTTTAGAATAGAATGCGTGTAAAAAATGCCAAAGTATTTTAGATTGTAATTTTTCTTTATTCTTAATTATATGAAATATGTTGTTCTCTCAAAACACGAACAATATATATACATATATATGTACAAAAGTATTAACTTTGACACCCATCTTCTTTGGCAACCAACAACTTTCTACAATCGACCATTTTGTTGCCGCAATTGCTGGCTTTGCTTGCCACATTCTTGTGGCAGAGACATGCATATGTCTACATATACATGTATGTATATAAAATTCACTATTACTGCAATCTAACTCTCGTAGTATGTATGTATTTATGTATGTATATTTGAGAATTGCATTCCTATCATTTGTTGTATATTTACCATCGAATTGCTAACCAACAACAAAACGGTACAACAATAACCAGCTACATATAAGTAAAATCACAAAAACTTAGTTCTGCAACGAACACAAAAGTAAATTGACTCGGCCCTTTTTTAGACGCTCACACAAATACGTACACAATATCAAATACAAGTGAATTAAGCTTAAAGGCATATCTATAAATACGTACACTAGCGCCCAGAAAAGGGGAATCAAAGCAAAAAGGCCGCAGCGATATTTAAAACTTATTCCTTGTTCAATTAAATATGAAAAGATGTTTAGACTATTTAGTTAGGTTACTAAGATAAAAAGATTTCTGCTACCGCACATACTTATATTATGACTAACTGATTCGTCGAACGAAATATATTATCTACTCGTATGCATACATATGCTATCAAAGTTGATCAAGTTATGTATGTGTAGTATATTTCGTTGCAAAAAATTGGAACTATCTTAAGTTTTTCTCCAAACTGTATAAGAAGTAGATGCAATATAGAGCTTCGATTTTAATACCGAAGGGGATAAGAAAAATTTGAGGGAAATTGTGTAATAAATTGCATGTGAAAGAAAAAAATATGCACACTAGACGCAGTGATGCAGTGTTTGGTATATTCCTCCAAAAATTGGTAGGAATTTTTCTTCTTAGTAGGTTGGTAGATGAAGATGAATATTAAAATTAAGATTGAGATTAAGATTAAGACTAAGATTTAGATTAAGATTTAGAGATTCTGATTGATTACCCGGTCGTGCTATCGTAGTAACACAATGCCACTAATATTTGACTTACAAACAAAATAAGGGCAGGAGTTATAAAATTTCAACCCTGTTTGTGTGAAATATTTTATTTTTATCATTATTATTCTTTTAATCAAGTTAAGTGAAAATAAAAAAATATTTTGTCAGAATTTCCTCCATCTAACTTTACAAGCGTAAAAAAAATTTATTAAAAGGGAATTTTCAATAAATTTAATTCCATAATTTTTTTTTTTTTTATTTTTTTTTTTTGAATTCAGCAGAATTTTCTCTTTGTCTTGGTACCCATATTGTTATTCTACATTGCACTAAAAATTTTAATTGCTTTTGGGAATTAATCATATCTTTGAAACTACAAAGTCCTTAACAAATTTTTACTTCAGAGAGAAAAACTAAAAAAGCAATTTTAGTATATGTGGCACAGAGTCTCGTGAGTATATTCATCACTTCGTGTATTTCAAATTCCTTCCTTTTATTAGCTCGGGATGTAATACTGAAGCGCCTAAAAGATGCAGCGGTTTCTATTCTCAAGACGCATACTTGATGACAGAACGAATGGCAATTATGATAGGGCGGTTTTAGTTTTTTAAACTATAATTTTATTATTTGTCGCGCGGTCAAAAGGAGGCAATTTCATTTCATTCGCACATGGGATTCAAACAAAATTTTTTTTATATTTAGTCTCAATTTATAAAGAGTAAACGTAAGGCTCTTCTTTCATAATTATTACCTGAACCTTTCAAAAACCAGACCAAAGGTGGAGTACTTCATGCCATCAAAAGTAATGGCTGTACCACTACAGAAAGCTTTGTATTCCTTTAATGTTTAGGCTTCGCATTCCTTTTTGTGAAATACAGACTACACCTTTTCCAACAGTATTTCAGAAAAACACAAATGTATTTCAGAAAAGGCCAAACGTATTTCAGAAAACCTCAAATGTATTTCAGAAAAGCGCAAATGTATTTCAGAAAACCTCAAATGTATTTCGGAAAAACGCAAATGTATTTCAGAAAAGGTCAAATGTATTTCAGAAAACCTCAAATATATTTCAGAAAAACACAAATGTATTTCAGAAAAGGGCAAATGTATTTCAGAAAAGCATAGCTGTATTCTAAAAATATTTTTCTGAAATACATTTGCGTTTTTCTGAAATACATTTGAGGTTTTCTGAAATACATTTGGCCTTTTCTGAAATACGATTGCGTTTTTCTGAAATACCTTTGTGGTTTTCTGAAATACATTTGCGTTTTTCTGAAATACATTTGAGCTTTTCTGAAATACATTTGGGTTTTTCTGAAATACATTTGAGATTTTCTGAAATACATTTGAGGTTTTCTGAAATACATTTGTCCTTTTCTGAAATACATTTGTGTTTTTCTGAAATACTGTTGGAAAAGGTGTAGTCCCTTACACTTAGATTGACTATTGGAGTCATAAGAATTGTCGCTTTCAATCGCGCCCTAAAACAGCCAAAATCATCTTGTGTCGTTGAAAATGTACATGAGTACTGTTATATCTCCTTTACTCACTGAAATTAAATTACATATCTCAATTTGCATCTAAGTAAATTCACTTTTAGTTAGAAACAAGATTCCTTGTGATTGCCTGTCGGAGGCTCAATATGCGTACATTAAGGGTGGGTCGGTTGAATACCCCCTACTTGCTCGTGAATATCAACTTTCTCATTTGTTGCAAAGATTACATTCTTGCCTTAGTTGTAGCAATTAAAGCTCTAGTATACAATAATAAAATTAATAAATAAATTTTGAGTGATATAATTGAGAAAACGCTTACACATTCGAGCTTTCCAGTGATATTCCTAACAAATCGCTATATGTATTTTAAATTACACTAATTAATATACCAATAGCTCTTATCGACCAACGTATGTATTTACATATTTATGTATTTACCTACGTATAATTAGGCACTTAATTATGCGATATAATGAATGAACCTTAAGCGCTACGCGATTAATGCAGCCAACACTAAGCTATAAAGGCATTATGGAAGTGCTGAATAAAGCAATATATGTATGTACACATGTATGTATGGACAGTCTGTAACCATACTGGAATATGTATGCATACATCAAAAAAGAAAATATTACGAGAATACGAACACAATTGTTTGCTACCGAGCCTTCAGCACGCAACTTGTTTTCGGTGGATTTTATATGCACATTGACAATCTCACGTCATATGTATGCCATCAATGACATTGACATTCGACCAAAGAGAACAATCCTACATACACCCGCAGGCTAGCATATTCCCTGCTGGAAACCAATAACCAACGATATGCCAGCCGAATTTTGTTTTCTACCAAAAAAAAGGCTACGCAAAATCTACCATAATTTCAAGAAATTCTGAAATTCAATTTCACGAAAGCCTAGGTTATAAAAATGGTTTGTCTTTTGTCTGTCAGTACGAGCCGTTCATTAAGGGTTCGCTCAATTGCGATAAAAATTGAATCATATTTACTCGAAAAATTCTAATCCAAGAAAGAGGAAACTGCATAGTGGATGGCAAAACTAAGAAATAATTTCAATCACTTTCCATCCCCGAAGTCAGCGAAGTTTTACAGAGGGAGGTACATACATATGTATTATAATCTTGCCTTAAAACTGCCCTTTCTTCGTCTGAACCCACTCAATGGTGGTCGCAGTAGTTCGAATGAACTTTGATATATCAATTACACAGATTAGCGAAATTGTACCTCTTTCTCCTACCAGTAATTGCCTTATTTTTTTAAAGCACAAAATTTATTTTTATTGATAACATGTAATATACATTTACTCTTAAAAAAAAATGGTTTGGTTTTCTAAGAGAATTTAGCATACTTTTTTAAAGAGGTTATATTAAGTGCAGACAGAAATTTAATTAAGTCAGCTTACCGTTTAGTTGAGCTACCACTCTTTGGTGCTCACACAAAGTCAACAGCTCGATTAGCGACACGCAGTCAGCTGCTCGATTAGCCACAATATTGGAGAAGTTGTTACAACCTCAACTTTATTCAGCTTAAAGGTACGTAGTTTCGAACGTAGTCAAATAACTCNCTTTGGTGCTCACACAAAGTCAACAGCTCGATTAGCGACACGCAGTCAGCCACAATATTGGAGCAGTTGTTACAACCTCAACTTTATTCAGCTTAAAGGTACGTAGTTTGGAACATAGTCAAATAACTTTTCAGGAAAGCAGCTCTTATTTTTACTCACATTTCAATGCATTTTCTGGTATAGGTGACTTGTCCAAGGGGCACACAAATGATACAAAAGGGTAGTCAAAATAACGTAAATGTAGTTGATTACACCATATAGACAGAGAATATTTCTTTTTAAAATGTCAGATCGAAGAAGTCGAAGGAAAGTGATTCACCACGAAAACATAGCTTTGTCTTGAACTGCTCGAAGAGAGTAGTGTTATAGCCGAATTTTTTTAATTAGCACTCAATCAAACACCGATCAAGCAATTAGGAACTGATGTTTTGTATGGTTAATCGAATTCAATTAGCTCCTTAAAAGGGAAAGCTTAGCCAATTGCTCGCCTGTCTGAACTTAATTACGTTTAATATAGTCAATTTAAATTAGTTTTAATTTTANGCACTCAATCAAACACCGATCAAGCAATTAGGAACTGATGTTTTGTATGGTTAGTCGAATCCAATTAGCTCCTTAAAAGGGAAAGCTTAGCCAATTGCTCGCCTGTCTGAACTTAATTACGTTTAATATAGTCAATTTAAATTAGATTTAATTTTGATCATCTATTTTCCAATAGGGGTTGGATTTAAAGTATTTTGTGTACATACATACTTATATAGGTCAGGCCAAATATAACTGAATTAATTCCCCCTCATTAAGGTACACCTCAACACACATAGATAAATATCAACGAACAGGACTGGAGGACATAAAATCATAATAAGTATCAAAATATTATCCATAATTAGGCACCTATGTCAGCTTAAACACAATGGACAGAGTAAACTCTGTATAGCGTAGAGAATCAGTAATCAGCAACGAAGCAATGAATTGAGCTGATTTGACAGCACTTACATACGTATGTAGTAGGTATGAATCAATGTTCATATGTATGCATGTATATATGTAAGTTAACGTGAAATGTGTGCCACAGGCAACAAATGGATAAACGAACAATACATGATGACATGCATTTATTAGCGTATAAAGTAGGTATAAAAGCTTACGCAGCTTTAATTAAAATAAAGTGTCTAAATCATATAGCGCAGAAACAGTATTGAACAATAGGGAAGGCAAAGCCTCGAGCGCGTTAGGTGATACTAGATATTTATGGAGTCAGTATATATATAAATAAATAAAATAACTAAATAAATACTGGTCTCATTCCATCCAGCGCATGGCTGGATATATGTATGTGTATCTCTGAATAAGATTTTCTTGAGCGTACCAAAACCGGCCTTGACGATGATAAACTAGATTTGTAAAAACCATTTCAGTGTTCAACAAGCTTCCGTGACTTAGATCTATCTNTGTATGTGTATCTCTGAATAAGATTTTCTTGAGCGTACCAAAACCGGCCTCGACGATGATAAACTAGATTTGTAAAAACTATTTCAGTGTTCAACAAGCTTCCGTAACTTAGATCTAGCACAGCCTAGACTGGCCCATGGTGTGTTCTGGAACCCCGAGCACCAAAACGCGTTTGCTCAGTTGCTCAGACGAAGATTGCACAGCTTGGATGCCGGTTGCACGAAAGCAATTTAAGTGAAATAATGTTATTTTTTCTGTAAGTTTCCATACTAAATTCAAATAAATAATTGTTTCTTTAAATTTGTTTCGTGAAACTGGCTATAACAAGCAATTTTTAAGCAAAAATCAAAACCGACTTCGATTCTCATCATATAAAAATTTAAGATTATCATTAATTTCTTCAAGATCCGATGATCGGATTTAAACCAAATTAATATAGGAAATCGGTTAATATAGGATCGGTTACATAAAAAAAAAATATTCNCGGATTTAAACCAAATTAATATAGGAAATCGGTTAATATAGGATCGGTTAGTCGGTTAAAAATGTAAAAATAACAACTTGTGCCCATATACCCGTACGTACGTATGTAACGTATACGGCCCGTAGCACCATACACAGCCAGCTACCACGTTTGCTCGCAACGTACGCCTTAACTTAAAAGTTATATAATTTAAAAGTAATTAAATATTTGTGTAGAAGACTTTTACATAGTATTTTTATGCACATATTTTTATTACCCTCTTCATGTATATAACAATTT
This sequence comes from Rhagoletis zephyria, assembly GCF_001687245.7. NCBI lineage: Eukaryota > Metazoa > Arthropoda > Insecta > Diptera > Tephritidae > Rhagoletis > Rhagoletis zephyria. The sequence continues at coordinate 17,878 of NW_016168930.1, forward strand.
TAGGATTAATTTCGAGTGTGCCAATAACAATTGTAAAAATATAATTTTAGTTTATTACACTAGATTTAATCGTTTTGGCAAGAACAACATTTTCAGCGCTCACTTTTAACATTTGATACTATCTTAAATTATTAAAATTAAAAAAATCGTAAAATTTCACAAAATTAACATGGTCAGATATTCTGCATGCTGCCATATATTGCCTGAAGATAATGAGAATATACTTAAAAATGTTCAACGTATTTTTTTCTTACTTTAATAAAGTTATAAAAATATCTGTTTATAACTACTCAAATATATATACGTATTTACTTTAATGTATAATGTAATGTGTGTAAGTTTATTCCGCTCAAAGTTTACAAACGAGCTTAACTCAGTTCCGTTTCCGTCGACGACGACGATGTTGTAATCGCGCTACCAACCAACCAACCAATACAAAACTCAAACAATCGAAGTGCTTTTGAACTTAAAAAAAAAAA